>NW_027462768.1:0-61432 GCF_050947455.1 Rhinoderma darwinii
ACTGAACAACACTGCCTGGGCCCAGGCTTTTATCTCTGAGGCAGGCCCCATTATGATGTCAGAAAGCTGGCTCTGGAATCCTGAGGGCTCCACTATGACACGTGCAAAGTTCCGTCTGAACTTTATATAAGACTGTGAGGCTCAGTCAGTCACTCAGTGTTGCCTGAGAGGGCAACACTGCAACAGCCGGCCGCCAGGCTGTCTTTTTTTTGCACATTTATTTGCCTCCAGGAGGCCACAAGAGGGAGACAAGGGACTGCAAAATGGAAAATAGGCATCCACCAACTTTACAGACAACTTCTCTTTGCTCCTACAACCTCCATCCTTGCACAGTTTGTTATTCTTCCAGGTAACATAGTAACAAATCCAAATTGCTGCTCTCTTTGTAGGCAAGCAAGGGTTTGTTGCAACTGCAATTCTTACTTCTTCTTGAAATGTAGGGACGACAGTACATTCCATCACATCCACCTAGTGTACACAGGTAGGTCCATTGTGGCGGGTAGGCGGCTGGCTGCTTTAATGGCTGTTTGCTGTTCCCCTACTCCACTCCACTCCACTATTTGACTGTGGTGCTGCATCAATCAGTGGCTGGCTCAGGTGCAGCTCTTTAACTTACCTAGGAGGGAGGGAGGGAGGGCGGAGAGAAGACAAGGAAGGTGAATGAGCTGTTCCAATGTGAAATGCCGGAAACACAGAAACACAGAAGACACACACACACACACACACACACACACAACAAGAGGTGGCAATGTATTCATTAATTGCATTTAATAAATGAGCTCATTATCACACATGACTGTACAAATGCATTGTCCAACAGGTGTTGAAATAATGGGATTAAAAGGGGAGATCCCTTCAGAAAGACAGAAACAATGGCAAAGAGAAAAAACACTTTTGGAATCTGATTTTAGTCAACACATAAGGGAAGGGTGCACCGGTCCTGGAAATACTGCAATACCAGGTCAATGCGTGGAGTGGACAGAGCAAGCTCTATTTCCATCTCCCTGTTCTAAAAATCCATTTAATATATGGTCCCCAGATAGGGGACGTATCAGATATTAAACTGATAAGAACAGATACTACACTTGATCTTAGCCAAAAGGCCGAGAAGCGATAACCCGAGCGGCCCTTGCCTTGCCCGAGCCTGTCCCATACTGCTGTTCACCCCTTGCAGCGATTCAGCCTACTCCTAGGCAATTCCATGGGGCCCTGCAGGCTCACACACATTTACAGCTACTAAGCGGGAGGTGAATAAAGGCCGGAGAGGAAGCCAGACAGGATTTGCTTCTTTTGCTTGCACCACAATGCAGTGCTGAAAGAGGAGGAATCTACATAAAAACGCCTTCCTGGCAACGCCCAAATGCCCTCCTGCCATGCAGATAAACACTGGCAGCGGCAGCAAGTGCATGCCCACAGCCACCCCTTGTTCCTTCACACCTTGTATCAGCTTTAATCCAGTCCTGTGCTGCCTGCTGAGCAGCACTGAACAACACTGCCTGGGCCCAGGCTTTTATCTCTGAGGCAGGCCCCATTATGATGTCAGAAAGCTGGCTCTGGAATCCTGAGGGCTCCACTATGACACGTGCAAAGTTCCGTCTGAACTTTATATAAGACTGTGAGGCTCAGTCAGTCACTCAGTGTTGCCTGAGAGGGCAACACTGCAACAGCCGGCCGCCAGGCTGTCTTTTTTTTGCACATTTATTTGCCTCCAGGAGGCCACAAGAGGGAGACAAGGGACTGCAAAATGGAAAATAGGCATCCACCAACTTTACAGACAACTTCTCTTTGCTCCTACAACCTCCATCCTTGCACAGTTTGTTATTCTTCCAGGTAACATAGTAACAAATCCAAATTGCTGCTCTCTTTGTAGGCAAGCAAGGGTTTGTTGCAACTGCAATTCTTACTTCTTCTTGAAATGTAGGGACGACAGTACATTCCATCACATCCACCTAGTGTACACAGGTAGGTCCATTGTGGCGGGTAGGCGGCTGGCTGCTTTAATGGCTGTTTGCTGTTCCCCTACTCCACTCCACTCCACTATTTGACTGTGGTGCTGCATCAATCAGTGGCTGGCTCAGGTGCAGCTCTTTAACTTACCTAGGAGGGAGGGAGGGAGGGCGGAGAGAAGACAAGGAAGGTGAATGAGCTGTTCCAATGTGAAATGCCGGAAACACAGAAACACAGAAGACACACACACACACACACACACACACACAACAAGAGGTGGCAATGTATTCATTAATTGCATTTAATAAATGAGCTCATTATCACACATGACTGTACAAATGCATTGTCCAACAGGTGTTGAAATAATGGGATTAAAAGGGGAGATCCCTTCAGAAAGACAGAAACAATGGCAAAGAGAAAAAACACTTTTGGAATCTGATTTTAGTCAACACATAAGGGAAGGGTGCACCGGTCCTGGAAATACTGCAATACCAGGTCAATGCGTGGAGTGGACAGAGCAAGCTCTATTTCCATCTCCCTGTTCTAAAAATCCATTTAATATATGGTCCCCAGATAGGGGACGTATCAGATATTAAACTGATAAGAACAGATACTACACTTGATCTTAGCCAAAAGGCCGAGAAGCGATAACCCGAGCGGCCCTTGCCTTGCCCGAGCCTGTCCCATACTGCTGTTCACCCCTTGCAGCGATTCAGCCTACTCCTAGGCAATTCCATGGGGCCCTGCAGGCTCACACACATTTACAGCTACTAAGCGGGAGGTGAATAAAGGCCGGAGAGGAAGCCAGACAGGATTTGCTTCTTTTGCTTGCACCACAATGCAGTGCTGAAAGAGGAGGAATCTACATAAAAACGCCTTCCTGGCAACGCCCAAATGCCCTCCTGCCATGCAGATAAACACTGGCAGCGGCAGCAAGTGCATGCCCACAGCCACCCCTTGTTCCTTCACACCTTGTATCAGCTTTAATCCAGTCCTGTGCTGCCTGCTGAGCAGCACTGAACAACACTGCCTGGGCCCAGGCTTTTATCTCTGAGGCAGGCCCCATTATGATGTCAGAAAGCTGGCTCTGGAATCCTGAGGGCTCCACTATGACACGTGCAAAGTTCCGTCTGAACTTTATATAAGACTGTGAGGCTCAGTCAGTCACTCAGTGTTGCCTGAGAGGGCAACACTGCAACAGCCGGCCGCCAGGCTGTCTTTTTTTTGCACATTTATTTGCCTCCAGGAGGCCACAAGAGGGAGACAAGGGACTGCAAAATGGAAAATAGGCATCCACCAACTTTACAGACAACTTCTCTTTGCTCCTACAACCTCCATCCTTGCACAGTTTGTTATTCTTCCAGGTAACATAGTAACAAATCCAAATTGCTGCTCTCTTTGTAGGCAAGCAAGGGTTTGTTGCAACTGCAATTCTTACTTCTTCTTGAAATGTAGGGACGACAGTACATTCCATCACATCCACCTAGTGTACACAGGTAGGTCCATTGTGGCGGGTAGGCGGCTGGCTGCTTTAATGGCTGTTTGCTGTTCCCCTACTCCACTCCACTCCACTATTTGACTGTGGTGCTGCATCAATCAGTGGCTGGCTCAGGTGCAGCTCTTTAACTTACCTAGGAGGGAGGGAGGGAGGGCGGAGAGAAGACAAGGAAGGTGAATGAGCTGTTCCAATGTGAAATGCCGGAAACACAGAAACACAGAAGACACACACACACACACACACACACACACAACAAGAGGTGGCAATGTATTCATTAATTGCATTTAATAAATGAGCTCATTATCACACATGACTGTACAAATGCATTGTCCAACAGGTGTTGAAATAATGGGATTAAAAGGGGAGATCCCTTCAGAAAGACAGAAACAATGGCAAAGAGAAAAAACACTTTTGGAATCTGATTTTAGTCAACACATAAGGGAAGGGTGCACCGGTCCTGGAAATACTGCAATACCAGGTCAATGCGTGGAGTGGACAGAGCAAGCTCTATTTCCATCTCCCTGTTCTAAAAATCCATTTAATATATGGTCCCCAGATAGGGGACGTATCAGATATTAAACTGATAAGAACAGATTTTTTTTTTTTTTTTTTTTTTTTTTTTTTTTAATCATTCAGATCACGTCTTAAAAATCATAAAATTCAAAATAAAAAAGACTTAGATCATCACAATGAAAACTGAAAACGTATAATTAACTTTTGTTTTCCTCTTTCCTTTTTTCCTTTTAAGAAATCAAAAAAACATTCCTTTTTTAACAGCAATAGTTCCTAACATATCCACTAAATGTTCCTGCAAATCATTACCATCCCATTCACAGTTTACAATGCACGCTAACCACGTTGGCACACCATACCGTTCAAGAAACCCTGGTAAATTTTCTCTTACACAGAGCCGCACCCTTCTCCGCATTTTTTCAAAATTAATTTTACTACGTAACTGCTCTACTTCTTCCAGTAACCTGTCTCTTTCTGCTCTTTCCTCTTCTGAAATGACACTTTTTTTCTTTCTCTCTGCTTTTTTCCTTTTTTTCTCATCACTTTGCCCACTTCCTTCCAATTTCTGAAGCTTTCCTTCTTCCAAACTAACTTCCGCTTCCTTTCTTTTGACTATCTTCTTATTTTCGTCTTGTACCTCACGTTTGCTTTTCTTTGGGCATGATTTGAATATGTGCCCCTCCTCTCCACACATATTACATACTTTCCCTTTCTGACATTCATTATACTTATGTCCCTCTTGCAGACATTTTGTACACATTACTTTCTCACACGTTTCTCTCTCATGACCATAATCTTTACAATTCAAACAAAACATATCCATTCCCAAAAAAAATAAATTTCCACATGCACTTCCAATCTTAAACCGCGCTGGAGGAAACAATAGGTTTCCAGATTCACCAATTCTTGCAAATTTACAAAGAAATTTCCATTTCCCAGTCCAAAATCCAAAGGGGTTAAACACTTTCCCCTTTCCCACCACCTCCTCACAAAACTTAGTGAGAAATGACTTAATGTCCTCTTCTTCCACGTAAGGCGAAAACATCTTTACGACCACCAACTTCTTGTTTGGCACAAAATGTGGTGTTACCTTCACACCCACAAGTCTTGGGTCCCTTTTACCTTCCTTCAAGCGTTCCAAAAAATCAGAATAAATTTCTTCTGTAGCGAAGGTAACGTCAAAGCACCCTCTCCTCGGATAGTCCATCACCGCCAAAATGCACGATCTCTCCAGCTGAAAGAAATCCAACAAAAGGACCTTCGTGATGAACTCCAAATCCTTCCTTTGCCTCTCAGATTCCTCCACGAAAAACCGGACCGCATTCCTGGTTCGCATATGTTCGGGAATTTCCTCCATCCTGCTCCAAAAGAATTCCAGCAATCTCCAAAGAAATACCTTCAGTACCGGAGTACCAGGCAGGTGATCGCTCCCCGTTGCCCTGGACTAATCCTCCTCCCCAATAGCAGCAGAGGGGTGAAGTCTCTCCTAAGAGAAACGATCCCCCCAGGCCAAGGAAAAGGGTACCAGGGCACCTCCTGACCAAGAAACAAGGCAATACCCTAAAGTACTACACTTGATCTTAGCCAAAAGGCCGAGAAGCGATAACCCGAGCGGCCCTTGCCTTGCCCGAGCCTGTCCCATACTGCTGTTCACCCCTTGCAGCGATTCAGCCTACTCCTAGGCAATTCCATGGGGCCCTGCAGGCTCACACACATTTACAGCTACTAAGCGGGAGGTGAATAAAGGCCGGAGAGGAAGCCAGACAGGATTTGCTTCTTTTGCTTGCACCACAATGCAGTGCTGAAAGAGGAGGAATCTACATAAAAACGCCTTCCTGGCAACGCCCAAATGCCCTCCTGCCATGCAGATAAACACTGGCAGCGGCAGCAAGTGCATGCCCACAGCCACCCCTTGTTCCTTCACACCTTGTATCAGCTTTAATCCAGTCCTGTGCTGCCTGCTGAGCAGCACTGAACAACACTGCCTGGGCCCAGGCTTTTATCTCTGAGGCAGGCCCCATTATGATGTCAGAAAGCTGGCTCTGGAATCCTGAGGGCTCCACTATGACACGTGCAAAGTTCCGTCTGAACTTTATATAAGACTGTGAGGCTCAGTCAGTCACTCAGTGTTGCCTGAGAGGGCAACACTGCAACAGCCGGCCGCCAGGCTGTCTTTTTTTTGCACATTTATTTGCCTCCAGGAGGCCACAAGAGGGAGACAAGGGACTGCAAAATGGAAAATAGGCATCCACCAACTTTACAGACAACTTCTCTTTGCTCCTACAACCTCCATCCTTGCACAGTTTGTTATTCTTCCAGGTAACATAGTAACAAATCCAAATTGCTGCTCTCTTTGTAGGCAAGCAAGGGTTTGTTGCAACTGCAATTCTTACTTCTTCTTGAAATGTAGGGACGACAGTACATTCCATCACATCCACCTAGTGTACACAGGTAGGTCCATTGTGGCGGGTAGGCGGCTGGCTGCTTTAATGGCTGTTTGCTGTTCCCCTACTCCACTCCACTCCACTATTTGACTGTGGTGCTGCATCAATCAGTGGCTGGCTCAGGTGCAGCTCTTTAACTTACCTAGGAGGGAGGGAGGGAGGGCGGAGAGAAGACAAGGAAGGTGAATGAGCTGTTCCAATGTGAAATGCCGGAAACACAGAAACACAGAAGACACACACACACACACACACACACACACAACAAGAGGTGGCAATGTATTCATTAATTGCATTTAATAAATGAGCTCATTATCACACATGACTGTACAAATGCATTGTCCAACAGGTGTTGAAATAATGGGATTAAAAGGGGAGATCCCTTCAGAAAGACAGAAACAATGGCAAAGAGAAAAAACACTTTTGGAATCTGATTTTAGTCAACACATAAGGGAAGGGTGCACCGGTCCTGGAAATACTGCAATACCAGGTCAATGCGTGGAGTGGACAGAGCAAGCTCTATTTCCATCTCCCTGTTCTAAAAATCCATTTAATATATGGTCCCCAGATAGGGGACGTATCAGATATTAAACTGATAAGAACAGATACTACACTTGATCTTAGCCAAAAGGCCGAGAAGCGATAACCCGAGCGGCCCTTGCCTTGCCCGAGCCTGTCCCATACTGCTGTTCACCCCTTGCAGCGATTCAGCCTACTCCTAGGCAATTCCATGGGGCCCTGCAGGCTCACACACATTTACAGCTACTAAGCGGGAGGTGAATAAAGGCCGGAGAGGAAGCCAGACAGGATTTGCTTCTTTTGCTTGCACCACAATGCAGTGCTGAAAGAGGAGGAATCTACATAAAAACGCCTTCCTGGCAACGCCCAAATGCCCTCCTGCCATGCAGATAAACACTGGCAGCGGCAGCAAGTGCATGCCCACAGCCACCCCTTGTTCCTTCACACCTTGTATCAGCTTTAATCCAGTCCTGTGCTGCCTGCTGAGCAGCACTGAACAACACTGCCTGGGCCCAGGCTTTTATCTCTGAGGCAGGCCCCATTATGATGTCAGAAAGCTGGCTCTGGAATCCTGAGGGCTCCACTATGACACGTGCAAAGTTCCGTCTGAACTTTATATAAGACTGTGAGGCTCAGTCAGTCACTCAGTGTTGCCTGAGAGGGCAACACTGCAACAGCCGGCCGCCAGGCTGTCTTTTTTTTGCACATTTATTTGCCTCCAGGAGGCCACAAGAGGGAGACAAGGGACTGCAAAATGGAAAATAGGCATCCACCAACTTTACAGACAACTTCTCTTTGCTCCTACAACCTCCATCCTTGCACAGTTTGTTATTCTTCCAGGTAACATAGTAACAAATCCAAATTGCTGCTCTCTTTGTAGGCAAGCAAGGGTTTGTTGCAACTGCAATTCTTACTTCTTCTTGAAATGTAGGGACGACAGTACATTCCATCACATCCACCTAGTGTACACAGGTAGGTCCATTGTGGCGGGTAGGCGGCTGGCTGCTTTAATGGCTGTTTGCTGTTCCCCTACTCCACTCCACTCCACTATTTGACTGTGGTGCTGCATCAATCAGTGGCTGGCTCAGGTGCAGCTCTTTAACTTACCTAGGAGGGAGGGAGGGAGGGCGGAGAGAAGACAAGGAAGGTGAATGAGCTGTTCCAATGTGAAATGCCGGAAACACAGAAACACAGAAGACACACACACACACACACACACACACACAACAAGAGGTGGCAATGTATTCATTAATTGCATTTAATAAATGAGCTCATTATCACACATGACTGTACAAATGCATTGTCCAACAGGTGTTGAAATAATGGGATTAAAAGGGGAGATCCCTTCAGAAAGACAGAAACAATGGCAAAGAGAAAAAACACTTTTGGAATCTGATTTTAGTCAACACATAAGGGAAGGGTGCACCGGTCCTGGAAATACTGCAATACCAGGTCAATGCGTGGAGTGGACAGAGCAAGCTCTATTTCCATCTCCCTGTTCTAAAAATCCATTTAATATATGGTCCCCAGATAGGGGACGTATCAGATATTAAACTGATAAGAACAGATACTACACTTGATCTTAGCCAAAAGGCCGAGAAGCGATAACCCGAGCGGCCCTTGCCTTGCCCGAGCCTGTCCCATACTGCTGTTCACCCCTTGCAGCGATTCAGCCTACTCCTAGGCAATTCCATGGGGCCCTGCAGGCTCACACACATTTACAGCTACTAAGCGGGAGGTGAATAAAGGCCGGAGAGGAAGCCAGACAGGATTTGCTTCTTTTGCTTGCACCACAATGCAGTGCTGAAAGAGGAGGAATCTACATAAAAACGCCTTCCTGGCAACGCCCAAATGCCCTCCTGCCATGCAGATAAACACTGGCAGCGGCAGCAAGTGCATGCCCACAGCCACCCCTTGTTCCTTCACACCTTGTATCAGCTTTAATCCAGTCCTGTGCTGCCTGCTGAGCAGCACTGAACAACACTGCCTGGGCCCAGGCTTTTATCTCTGAGGCAGGCCCCATTATGATGTCAGAAAGCTGGCTCTGGAATCCTGAGGGCTCCACTATGACACGTGCAAAGTTCCGTCTGAACTTTATATAAGACTGTGAGGCTCAGTCAGTCACTCAGTGTTGCCTGAGAGGGCAACACTGCAACAGCCGGCCGCCAGGCTGTCTTTTTTTTGCACATTTATTTGCCTCCAGGAGGCCACAAGAGGGAGACAAGGGACTGCAAAATGGAAAATAGGCATCCACCAACTTTACAGACAACTTCTCTTTGCTCCTACAACCTCCATCCTTGCACAGTTTGTTATTCTTCCAGGTAACATAGTAACAAATCCAAATTGCTGCTCTCTTTGTAGGCAAGCAAGGGTTTGTTGCAACTGCAATTCTTACTTCTTCTTGAAATGTAGGGACGACAGTACATTCCATCACATCCACCTAGTGTACACAGGTAGGTCCATTGTGGCGGGTAGGCGGCTGGCTGCTTTAATGGCTGTTTGCTGTTCCCCTACTCCACTCCACTCCACTATTTGACTGTGGTGCTGCATCAATCAGTGGCTGGCTCAGGTGCAGCTCTTTAACTTACCTAGGAGGGAGGGAGGGAGGGCGGAGAGAAGACAAGGAAGGTGAATGAGCTGTTCCAATGTGAAATGCCGGAAACACAGAAACACAGAAGACACACACACACACACACACACACACACAACAAGAGGTGGCAATGTATTCATTAATTGCATTTAATAAATGAGCTCATTATCACACATGACTGTACAAATGCATTGTCCAACAGGTGTTGAAATAATGGGATTAAAAGGGGAGATCCCTTCAGAAAGACAGAAACAATGGCAAAGAGAAAAAACACTTTTGGAATCTGATTTTAGTCAACACATAAGGGAAGGGTGCACCGGTCCTGGAAATACTGCAATACCAGGTCAATGCGTGGAGTGGACAGAGCAAGCTCTATTTCCATCTCCCTGTTCTAAAAATCCATTTAATATATGGTCCCCAGATAGGGGACGTATCAGATATTAAACTGATAAGAACAGATACTACACTTGATCTTAGCCAAAAGGCCGAGAAGCGATAACCCGAGCGGCCCTTGCCTTGCCCGAGCCTGTCCCATACTGCTGTTCACCCCTTGCAGCGATTCAGCCTACTCCTAGGCAATTCCATGGGGCCCTGCAGGCTCACACACATTTACAGCTACTAAGCGGGAGGTGAATAAAGGCCGGAGAGGAAGCCAGACAGGATTTGCTTCTTTTGCTTGCACCACAATGCAGTGCTGAAAGAGGAGGAATCTACATAAAAACGCCTTCCTGGCAACGCCCAAATGCCCTCCTGCCATGCAGATAAACACTGGCAGCGGCAGCAAGTGCATGCCCACAGCCACCCCTTGTTCCTTCACACCTTGTATCAGCTTTAATCCAGTCCTGTGCTGCCTGCTGAGCAGCACTGAACAACACTGCCTGGGCCCAGGCTTTTATCTCTGAGGCAGGCCCCATTATGATGTCAGAAAGCTGGCTCTGGAATCCTGAGGGCTCCACTATGACACGTGCAAAGTTCCGTCTGAACTTTATATAAGACTGTGAGGCTCAGTCAGTCACTCAGTGTTGCCTGAGAGGGCAACACTGCAACAGCCGGCCGCCAGGCTGTCTTTTTTTTGCACATTTATTTGCCTCCAGGAGGCCACAAGAGGGAGACAAGGGACTGCAAAATGGAAAATAGGCATCCACCAACTTTACAGACAACTTCTCTTTGCTCCTACAACCTCCATCCTTGCACAGTTTGTTATTCTTCCAGGTAACATAGTAACAAATCCAAATTGCTGCTCTCTTTGTAGGCAAGCAAGGGTTTGTTGCAACTGCAATTCTTACTTCTTCTTGAAATGTAGGGACGACAGTACATTCCATCACATCCACCTAGTGTACACAGGTAGGTCCATTGTGGCGGGTAGGCGGCTGGCTGCTTTAATGGCTGTTTGCTGTTCCCCTACTCCACTCCACTCCACTATTTGACTGTGGTGCTGCATCAATCAGTGGCTGGCTCAGGTGCAGCTCTTTAACTTACCTAGGAGGGAGGGAGGGAGGGCGGAGAGAAGACAAGGAAGGTGAATGAGCTGTTCCAATGTGAAATGCCGGAAACACAGAAACACAGAAGACACACACACACACACACACACACACACAACAAGAGGTGGCAATGTATTCATTAATTGCATTTAATAAATGAGCTCATTATCACACATGACTGTACAAATGCATTGTCCAACAGGTGTTGAAATAATGGGATTAAAAGGGGAGATCCCTTCAGAAAGACAGAAACAATGGCAAAGAGAAAAAACACTTTTGGAATCTGATTTTAGTCAACACATAAGGGAAGGGTGCACCGGTCCTGGAAATACTGCAATACCAGGTCAATGCGTGGAGTGGACAGAGCAAGCTCTATTTCCATCTCCCTGTTCTAAAAATCCATTTAATATATGGTCCCCAGATAGGGGACGTATCAGATATTAAACTGATAAGAACAGATACTACACTTGATCTTAGCCAAAAGGCCGAGAAGCGATAACCCGAGCGGCCCTTGCCTTGCCCGAGCCTGTCCCATACTGCTGTTCACCCCTTGCAGCGATTCAGCCTACTCCTAGGCAATTCCATGGGGCCCTGCAGGCTCACACACATTTACAGCTACTAAGCGGGAGGTGAATAAAGGCCGGAGAGGAAGCCAGACAGGATTTGCTTCTTTTGCTTGCACCACAATGCAGTGCTGAAAGAGGAGGAATCTACATAAAAACGCCTTCCTGGCAACGCCCAAATGCCCTCCTGCCATGCAGATAAACACTGGCAGCGGCAGCAAGTGCATGCCCACAGCCACCCCTTGTTCCTTCACACCTTGTATCAGCTTTAATCCAGTCCTGTGCTGCCTGCTGAGCAGCACTGAACAACACTGCCTGGGCCCAGGCTTTTATCTCTGAGGCAGGCCCCATTATGATGTCAGAAAGCTGGCTCTGGAATCCTGAGGGCTCCACTATGACACGTGCAAAGTTCCGTCTGAACTTTATATAAGACTGTGAGGCTCAGTCAGTCACTCAGTGTTGCCTGAGAGGGCAACACTGCAACAGCCGGCCGCCAGGCTGTCTTTTTTTTGCACATTTATTTGCCTCCAGGAGGCCACAAGAGGGAGACAAGGGACTGCAAAATGGAAAATAGGCATCCACCAACTTTACAGACAACTTCTCTTTGCTCCTACAACCTCCATCCTTGCACAGTTTGTTATTCTTCCAGGTAACATAGTAACAAATCCAAATTGCTGCTCTCTTTGTAGGCAAGCAAGGGTTTGTTGCAACTGCAATTCTTACTTCTTCTTGAAATGTAGGGACGACAGTACATTCCATCACATCCACCTAGTGTACACAGGTAGGTCCATTGTGGCGGGTAGGCGGCTGGCTGCTTTAATGGCTGTTTGCTGTTCCCCTACTCCACTCCACTCCACTATTTGACTGTGGTGCTGCATCAATCAGTGGCTGGCTCAGGTGCAGCTCTTTAACTTACCTAGGAGGGAGGGAGGGAGGGCGGAGAGAAGACAAGGAAGGTGAATGAGCTGTTCCAATGTGAAATGCCGGAAACACAGAAACACAGAAGACACACACACACACACACACACACACACAACAAGAGGTGGCAATGTATTCATTAATTGCATTTAATAAATGAGCTCATTATCACACATGACTGTACAAATGCATTGTCCAACAGGTGTTGAAATAATGGGATTAAAAGGGGAGATCCCTTCAGAAAGACAGAAACAATGGCAAAGAGAAAAAACACTTTTGGAATCTGATTTTAGTCAACACATAAGGGAAGGGTGCACCGGTCCTGGAAATACTGCAATACCAGGTCAATGCGTGGAGTGGACAGAGCAAGCTCTATTTCCATCTCCCTGTTCTAAAAATCCATTTAATATATGGTCCCCAGATAGGGGACGTATCAGATATTAAACTGATAAGAACAGATACTACACTTGATCTTAGCCAAAAGGCCGAGAAGCGATAACCCGAGCGGCCCTTGCCTTGCCCGAGCCTGTCCCATACTGCTGTTCACCCCTTGCAGCGATTCAGCCTACTCCTAGGCAATTCCATGGGGCCCTGCAGGCTCACACACATTTACAGCTACTAAGCGGGAGGTGAATAAAGGCCGGAGAGGAAGCCAGACAGGATTTGCTTCTTTTGCTTGCACCACAATGCAGTGCTGAAAGAGGAGGAATCTACATAAAAACGCCTTCCTGGCAACGCCCAAATGCCCTCCTGCCATGCAGATAAACACTGGCAGCGGCAGCAAGTGCATGCCCACAGCCACCCCTTGTTCCTTCACACCTTGTATCAGCTTTAATCCAGTCCTGTGCTGCCTGCTGAGCAGCACTGAACAACACTGCCTGGGCCCAGGCTTTTATCTCTGAGGCAGGCCCCATTATGATGTCAGAAAGCTGGCTCTGGAATCCTGAGGGCTCCACTATGACACGTGCAAAGTTCCGTCTGAACTTTATATAAGACTGTGAGGCTCAGTCAGTCACTCAGTGTTGCCTGAGAGGGCAACACTGCAACAGCCGGCCGCCAGGCTGTCTTTTTTTTGCACATTTATTTGCCTCCAGGAGGCCACAAGAGGGAGACAAGGGACTGCAAAATGGAAAATAGGCATCCACCAACTTTACAGACAACTTCTCTTTGCTCCTACAACCTCCATCCTTGCACAGTTTGTTATTCTTCCAGGTAACATAGTAACAAATCCAAATTGCTGCTCTCTTTGTAGGCAAGCAAGGGTTTGTTGCAACTGCAATTCTTACTTCTTCTTGAAATGTAGGGACGACAGTACATTCCATCACATCCACCTAGTGTACACAGGTAGGTCCATTGTGGCGGGTAGGCGGCTGGCTGCTTTAATGGCTGTTTGCTGTTCCCCTACTCCACTCCACTCCACTATTTGACTGTGGTGCTGCATCAATCAGTGGCTGGCTCAGGTGCAGCTCTTTAACTTACCTAGGAGGGAGGGAGGGAGGGCGGAGAGAAGACAAGGAAGGTGAATGAGCTGTTCCAATGTGAAATGCCGGAAACACAGAAACACAGAAGACACACACACACACACACACACACACACAACAAGAGGTGGCAATGTATTCATTAATTGCATTTAATAAATGAGCTCATTATCACACATGACTGTACAAATGCATTGTCCAACAGGTGTTGAAATAATGGGATTAAAAGGGGAGATCCCTTCAGAAAGACAGAAACAATGGCAAAGAGAAAAAACACTTTTGGAATCTGATTTTAGTCAACACATAAGGGAAGGGTGCACCGGTCCTGGAAATACTGCAATACCAGGTCAATGCGTGGAGTGGACAGAGCAAGCTCTATTTCCATCTCCCTGTTCTAAAAATCCATTTAATATATGGTCCCCAGATAGGGGACGTATCAGATATTAAACTGATAAGAACAGATACTACACTTGATCTTAGCCAAAAGGCCGAGAAGCGATAACCCGAGCGGCCCTTGCCTTGCCCGAGCCTGTCCCATACTGCTGTTCACCCCTTGCAGCGATTCAGCCTACTCCTAGGCAATTCCATGGGGCCCTGCAGGCTCACACACATTTACAGCTACTAAGCGGGAGGTGAATAAAGGCCGGAGAGGAAGCCAGACAGGATTTGCTTCTTTTGCTTGCACCACAATGCAGTGCTGAAAGAGGAGGAATCTACATAAAAACGCCTTCCTGGCAACGCCCAAATGCCCTCCTGCCATGCAGATAAACACTGGCAGCGGCAGCAAGTGCATGCCCACAGCCACCCCTTGTTCCTTCACACCTTGTATCAGCTTTAATCCAGTCCTGTGCTGCCTGCTGAGCAGCACTGAACAACACTGCCTGGGCCCAGGCTTTTATCTCTGAGGCAGGCCCCATTATGATGTCAGAAAGCTGGCTCTGGAATCCTGAGGGCTCCACTATGACACGTGCAAAGTTCCGTCTGAACTTTATATAAGACTGTGAGGCTCAGTCAGTCACTCAGTGTTGCCTGAGAGGGCAACACTGCAACAGCCGGCCGCCAGGCTGTCTTTTTTTTGCACATTTATTTGCCTCCAGGAGGCCACAAGAGGGAGACAAGGGACTGCAAAATGGAAAATAGGCATCCACCAACTTTACAGACAACTTCTCTTTGCTCCTACAACCTCCATCCTTGCACAGTTTGTTATTCTTCCAGGTAACATAGTAACAAATCCAAATTGCTGCTCTCTTTGTAGGCAAGCAAGGGTTTGTTGCAACTGCAATTCTTACTTCTTCTTGAAATGTAGGGACGACAGTACATTCCATCACATCCACCTAGTGTACACAGGTAG
The DNA here is from genome assembly GCF_050947455.1 of Rhinoderma darwinii. NCBI lineage: Eukaryota > Metazoa > Chordata > Amphibia > Anura > Rhinodermatidae > Rhinoderma > Rhinoderma darwinii. The sequence continues at coordinate 15,300 of NW_027462768.1, forward strand.
GTCCATTGTGGCGGGTAGGCGGCTGGCTGCTTTAATGGCTGTTTGCTGTTCCCCTACTCCACTCCACTCCACTATTTGACTGTGGTGCTGCATCAATCAGTGGCTGGCTCAGGTGCAGCTCTTTAACTTACCTAGGAGGGAGGGAGGGAGGGCGGAGAGAAGACAAGGAAGGTGAATGAGCTGTTCCAATGTGAAATGCCGGAAACACAGAAACACAGAAGACACACACACACACACACACACACACACAACAAGAGGTGGCAATGTATTCATTAATTGCATTTAATAAATGAGCTCATTATCACACATGACTGTACAAATGCATTGTCCAACAGGTGTTGAAATAATGGGATTAAAAGGGGAGATCCCTTCAGAAAGACAGAAACAATGGCAAAGAGAAAAAACACTTTTGGAATCTGATTTTAGTCAACACATAAGGGAAGGGTGCACCGGTCCTGGAAATACTGCAATACCAGGTCAATGCGTGGAGTGGACAGAGCAAGCTCTATTTCCATCTCCCTGTTCTAAAAATCCATTTAATATATGGTCCCCAGATAGGGGACGTATCAGATATTAAACTGATAAGAACAGATACTACACTTGATCTTAGCCAAAAGGCCGAGAAGCGATAACCCGAGCGGCCCTTGCCTTGCCCGAGCCTGTCCCATACTGCTGTTCACCCCTTGCAGCGATTCAGCCTACTCCTAGGCAATTCCATGGGGCCCTGCAGGCTCACACACATTTACAGCTACTAAGCGGGAGGTGAATAAAGGCCGGAGAGGAAGCCAGACAGGATTTGCTTCTTTTGCTTGCACCACAATGCAGTGCTGAAAGAGGAGGAATCTACATAAAAACGCCTTCCTGGCAACGCCCAAATGCCCTCCTGCCATGCAGATAAACACTGGCAGCGGCAGCAAGTGCATGCCCACAGCCACCCCTTGTTCCTTCACACCTTGTATCAGCTTTAATCCAGTCCTGTGCTGCCTGCTGAGCAGCACTGAACAACACTGCCTGGGCCCAGGCTTTTATCTCTGAGGCAGGCCCCATTATGATGTCAGAAAGCTGGCTCTGGAATCCTGAGGGCTCCACTATGACACGTGCAAAGTTCCGTCTGAACTTTATATAAGACTGTGAGGCTCAGTCAGTCACTCAGTGTTGCCTGAGAGGGCAACACTGCAACAGCCGGCCGCCAGGCTGTCTTTTTTTTGCACATTTATTTGCCTCCAGGAGGCCACAAGAGGGAGACAAGGGACTGCAAAATGGAAAATAGGCATCCACCAACTTTACAGACAACTTCTCTTTGCTCCTACAACCTCCATCCTTGCACAGTTTGTTATTCTTCCAGGTAACATAGTAACAAATCCAAATTGCTGCTCTCTTTGTAGGCAAGCAAGGGTTTGTTGCAACTGCAATTCTTACTTCTTCTTGAAATGTAGGGACGACAGTACATTCCATCACATCCACCTAGTGTACACAGGTAGGTCCATTGTGGCGGGTAGGCGGCTGGCTGCTTTAATGGCTGTTTGCTGTTCCCCTACTCCACTCCACTCCACTATTTGACTGTGGTGCTGCATCAATCAGTGGCTGGCTCAGGTGCAGCTCTTTAACTTACCTAGGAGGGAGGGAGGGAGGGCGGAGAGAAGACAAGGAAGGTGAATGAGCTGTTCCAATGTGAAATGCCGGAAACACAGAAACACAGAAGACACACACACACACACACACACACACACAACAAGAGGTGGCAATGTATTCATTAATTGCATTTAATAAATGAGCTCATTATCACACATGACTGTACAAATGCATTGTCCAACAGGTGTTGAAATAATGGGATTAAAAGGGGAGATCCCTTCAGAAAGACAGAAACAATGGCAAAGAGAAAAAACACTTTTGGAATCTGATTTTAGTCAACACATAAGGGAAGGGTGCACCGGTCCTGGAAATACTGCAATACCAGGTCAATGCGTGGAGTGGACAGAGCAAGCTCTATTTCCATCTCCCTGTTCTAAAAATCCATTTAATATATGGTCCCCAGATAGGGGACGTATCAGATATTAAACTGATAAGAACAGATACTACACTTGATCTTAGCCAAAAGGCCGAGAAGCGATAACCCGAGCGGCCCTTGCCTTGCCCGAGCCTGTCCCATACTGCTGTTCACCCCTTGCAGCGATTCAGCCTACTCCTAGGCAATTCCATGGGGCCCTGCAGGCTCACACACATTTACAGCTACTAAGCGGGAGGTGAATAAAGGCCGGAGAGGAAGCCAGACAGGATTTGCTTCTTTTGCTTGCACCACAATGCAGTGCTGAAAGAGGAGGAATCTACATAAAAACGCCTTCCTGGCAACGCCCAAATGCCCTCCTGCCATGCAGATAAACACTGGCAGCGGCAGCAAGTGCATGCCCACAGCCACCCCTTGTTCCTTCACACCTTGTATCAGCTTTAATCCAGTCCTGTGCTGCCTGCTGAGCAGCACTGAACAACACTGCCTGGGCCCAGGCTTTTATCTCTGAGGCAGGCCCCATTATGATGTCAGAAAGCTGGCTCTGGAATCCTGAGGGCTCCACTATGACACGTGCAAAGTTCCGTCTGAACTTTATATAAGACTGTGAGGCTCAGTCAGTCACTCAGTGTTGCCTGAGAGGGCAACACTGCAACAGCCGGCCGCCAGGCTGTCTTTTTTTTGCACATTTATTTGCCTCCAGGAGGCCACAAGAGGGAGACAAGGGACTGCAAAATGGAAAATAGGCATCCACCAACTTTACAGACAACTTCTCTTTGCTCCTACAACCTCCATCCTTGCACAGTTTGTTATTCTTCCAGGTAACATAGTAACAAATCCAAATTGCTGCTCTCTTTGTAGGCAAGCAAGGGTTTGTTGCAACTGCAATTCTTACTTCTTCTTGAAATGTAGGGACGACAGTACATTCCATCACATCCACCTAGTGTACACAGGTAGGTCCATTGTGGCGGGTAGGCGGCTGGCTGCTTTAATGGCTGTTTGCTGTTCCCCTACTCCACTCCACTCCACTATTTGACTGTGGTGCTGCATCAATCAGTGGCTGGCTCAGGTGCAGCTCTTTAACTTACCTAGGAGGGAGGGAGGGAGGGCGGAGAGAAGACAAGGAAGGTGAATGAGCTGTTCCAATGTGAAATGCCGGAAACACAGAAACACAGAAGACACACACACACACACACACACACACACAACAAGAGGTGGCAATGTATTCATTAATTGCATTTAATAAATGAGCTCATTATCACACATGACTGTACAAATGCATTGTCCAACAGGTGTTGAAATAATGGGATTAAAAGGGGAGATCCCTTCAGAAAGACAGAAACAATGGCAAAGAGAAAAAACACTTTTGGAATCTGATTTTAGTCAACACATAAGGGAAGGGTGCACCGGTCCTGGAAATACTGCAATACCAGGTCAATGCGTGGAGTGGACAGAGCAAGCTCTATTTCCATCTCCCTGTTCTAAAAATCCATTTAATATATGGTCCCCAGATAGGGGACGTATCAGATATTAAACTGATAAGAACAGATACTACACTTGATCTTAGCCAAAAGGCCGAGAAGCGATAACCCGAGCGGCCCTTGCCTTGCCCGAGCCTGTCCCATACTGCTGTTCACCCCTTGCAGCGATTCAGCCTACTCCTAGGCAATTCCATGGGGCCCTGCAGGCTCACACACATTTACAGCTACTAAGCGGGAGGTGAATAAAGGCCGGAGAGGAAGCCAGACAGGATTTGCTTCTTTTGCTTGCACCACAATGCAGTGCTGAAAGAGGAGGAATCTACATAAAAACGCCTTCCTGGCAACGCCCAAATGCCCTCCTGCCATGCAGATAAACACTGGCAGCGGCAGCAAGTGCATGCCCACAGCCACCCCTTGTTCCTTTACACCTTGTATCAGCTTTAATCCAGTCCTGTGCTGCCTGCTGAGCAGCACTGAACAACACTGCCTGGGCCCAGGCTTTTATCTCTGAGGCAGGCCCCATTATGATGTCAGAAAGCTGGCTCTGGAATCCTGAGGGCTCCACTATGACACGTGCAAAGTTCCGTCTGAACTTTATATAAGACTGTGAGGCTCAGTCAGTCACTCAGTGTTGCCTGAGAGGGCAACACTGCAACAGCCGGCCGCCAGGCTGTCTTTTTTTTGCACATTTATTTGCCTCCAGGAGGCCACAAGAGGGAGACAAGGGACTGCAAAATGGAAAATAGGCATCCACCAACTTTACAGACAACTTCTCTTTGCTCCTACAACCTCCATCCTTGCACAGTTTGTTATTCTTCCAGGTAACATAGTAACAAATCCAAATTGCTGCTCTCTTTGTAGGCAAGCAAGGGTTTGTTGCAACTGCAATTCTTACTTCTTCTTGAAATGTAGGGACGACAGTACATTCCATCACATCCACCTAGTGTACACAGGTAGGTCCATTGTGGCGGGTAGGCGGCTGGCTGCTTTAATGGCTGTTTGCTGTTCCCCTACTCCACTCCACTCCACTATTTGACTGTGGTGCTGCATCAATCAGTGGCTGGCTCAGGTGCAGCTCTTTAACTTACCTAGGAGGGAGGGAGGGAGGGCGGAGAGAAGACAAGGAAGGTGAATGAGCTGTTCCAATGTGAAATGCCGGAAACACAGAAACACAGAAGACACACACACACACACACACACACACACAACAAGAGGTGGCAATGTATTCATTAATTGCATTTAATAAATGAGCTCATTATCACACATGACTGTACAAATGCATTGTCCAACAGGTGTTGAAATAATGGGATTAAAAGGGGAGATCCCTTCAGAAAGACAGAAACAATGGCAAAGAGAAAAAACACTTTTGGAATCTGATTTTAGTCAACACATAAGGGAAGGGTGCACCGGTCCTGGAAATACTGCAATACCAGGTCAATGCGTGGAGTGGACAGAGCAAGCTCTATTTCCATCTCCCTGTTCTAAAAATCCATTTAATATATGGTCCCCAGATAGGGGACGTATCAGATATTAAACTGATAAGAACAGATTTTTTTTTTATCTTTTTATTGAGAAACACAATACAATTTATACATCTCACACAAAAAATACACAAATCTTCACCAAATTTTACAAATATATCACAAAACCATAATACAATAGAAATACCACAAAAAGAAAACACAATACAATCAGAATCATATGATATTCCTCATAACACAAAAATATTACAATGTAATTGAATTACACTTCTACACAATAGCATTACATCTAGCCATAACACCAGATATCCTCATATCTTTCCCTTTACAATGTTCCTTTCCCTTTAAGGCTGTCCATGAGGCTGATATTCTGAAAAACAGAAAAATAGAAAGTCAATTAAATCTGGAAATAATTTGACCACTGCTCAACTTTCCACAAATTCACAGCATTACTTTGCGATTTTTTACAATCCAACAGAAAATAGATGTACATGTTAGCAACCACCAATTTAATACAATCTCTGGGAGTAATCTCTTCTTTTTTAAAGAGAGCGATGTTTCTTGCTTTCCACAATGCATCTTTCACAGAATTTATCACTTGCCAAGCGACTCGGTTTTCACATCTCATTAGATTTAAGGAGACTCCATATAGTACCTGTTTGTAACCAATAGTCTGCACCTTACCAACCTCCTTTATGAAGCTAGATGCTTTCTCCCAGACGTCATTTGCATATTTACACGCCCATAGTAGATGTTCCACAGTTTCTGACTCACCACAATGGCTTCTGGGACATTTGGCTGATCTAACTAAACCCCTATTATGCTGAAAATCCCTAACAGGGACACACTGATGCACTGCTGCCCAGGCTAGATCCTTCTGCGGATTAAATAAACAATTAGCAGAGACATTTTTCCAAATTTGTTTGGCTACTGCAACTGGATACCGTTCGATTGGTAATGTAATTTTCTTTTGCTGCACGTAATATGTTAGCTTTCTCTGATCTTTTAACACCTCAATGTTTACATGCTGTAGTTTAAACTGCACTACAATTTTTTCCACCACCTCGTAAAACTTGGGGAGAATCAGAGCATAAGGTCTGTGTAACTCCAACTTTACCCATGAATATTTCTGCAGGACATAACCTGTGAAGAATAATGTCCACATACCACATTTTGTATTGGATAACACACATTTTATCACGAAGCTGAAAAATTTCAAGTAAATGAACATATCAAGATCAGGCATACTCTTGCCTCCTTGCCTTTTTTCTCTGCATACCTTGTCTCTGGATAGTTTTTCCATCTGCGAGCTCCAAAGAAAAAAGAATAAAACTTTTTTAAGTCTTTTTAACCATAAATTATTCATGGGAAATACAAGGCCCACAAATAAAATGACCGGCAAAAGTTCTGCTTTGATTACCAAAACTTTACCTTCCATGGAGAGATCCCTTAATTTCCAAAAATTTACTTTATTTTGCATTTTAGTTTTGACCATCTCCCAACTTTCCTCTCCTGAGACCTCTTTATTGAACCAAATCCCAAGGACTTTTATTTTATCAGATAATTTTATCTGGTCTGGCAGTTCTTGCTGCCATGCACCCAATGTCATACAAGCACATTTGTTAATATTAAGTACTAACCCTGCGGCACCTTCAAACATTCTTGACCAAAGGATGACTCGCTGTACACTTGTGCCTGTAGATGCAACAATATTAACATCATCCATATATGCAATGCATTTCACTTGATCTCCATTAGACCCAGGCAAAAAAATTCCTCTGATAATCTTATCATTCCTCAAGGTTATTAAAAATGGCTCCAAAGCACAAATAAAGAGGATTGGTGAAAGAGGGCACCCCTGCCTTACTCCACACAAGAGTGGCACCCCTTCACTAAACATACCATTAATTTCAACAGTACTATATGCTCCCTTATATAGGGTTTTAATTTTATTAACAAAACCGGTCGGAAACCCCATTTTCTCCAAGACCTGAAATAAAAAGGACTGGTTAACTGAATCATAAGCTTTTTTGAAATCAAGACTTAATAAACAAACTGCTTGTTTCCTGTCTGTACTATACAGTAACGCATCTCTCAGTACTGACAAGCTCTGGGCAATGCATCTCCCAGGTACTGCACAGGATTGGTCCTCACCTATTACCTTGTGAATGACCTTTTTCATTCTATTGGCCAAAATTTTTGCCGCTAGTTTCATATCACAATTTAATAAAGTTATCGGCCTCCAGTTTCCAATGTCCTGCTTGTCACCTCCTTTAAATAACAAAGTAATAACCCCCTCCTGAAGGCTAGAGGGTACAGAGGACTCCTTTAAAATATCTCTGCATATCAAGGTAACCTCCTCTTTTATAATATCCCAAAACTTTATATAAAATTCATATGTCAGCCCATCTACTCCAGGGGTTTTGTTTTTACCAAAGCTTTTTAAAGTATCCAAAATTTCCTCTTCTGTTACCTCCTCCAGTAGGCCTTTACAGTCTTCCTCCGTCAGATTAGAATCTAAAACATTTAGAAATTGATTAACACAACTATTATCTCTTCTCTCCTGTGAAAATAGAGATGCATAAAAGTTGCTTGCCACTTTAAGCATCCCCTGGGTATTCTCCACATACCCATCTCCATATTTTAAAGAGATCATTTTTTCCTTCTTCTTAATTTTTTTAAAGAAATAACTTGAACATTTCTCTCCTTCTTCAACCCATTTTGTTTTAGTACCAAAAATAATTTTTTTACCATTCTCCTTAATTTTTTTCTCCCTTTCCATTTTAAGAAAGGAGATCCTTTCCTCCACATCATAACCCCTTTCTTTTGCAGCCTGTAGGGCCCGAAGTTTAAAAACTACACCATGTAGCTCTTCTCTTTTTTCTGCGGCGATCTTCCGTCCCCACTTTTTGAAGAAATTTTTAATGTCTTTTTTAACACGTAGCCACCAGCAAAGACTGGACGTATATTTGATTCTGGAAAACTTAAACTTAAAAAACATATTAGAAAAACTTTCTACTACTCTCTGGTCTTCTAAAAGAAGTCTGTTTAGCTTCCAGAACCCTCTTCCACATTCTAAACCTCCTTCAAAACCTATTTCAACTAATAACCCATGATGGTCTGAAAATACATTATCCTCTAACTTACAATCAATAATTGTTAAATTTTTTGACACAAACACGTAATCTATACGTGAGCTGGTTTGTCCATTTGACCATGTGTACCCAGCATCACCTGCCTTACACGAGACCCATGCGTCTGTTAGATTTGTATCAGATACCAAAGTTCTCAGTACTTTACTAGCAATGTCCTCTTTAGTGTCTTCTTGGTCCCTTTTCCTCTTCCGATCTCTTTTGTCCAGGACAGTGTTGAAATCACCGCAGATAATTGTTGGTCTCGCATCTGGAACAAAGAGAGAAAGTGCTTCCAAAAGCTCCACCCTCCCTTTTTTCCCGGGAGGTGCATAAATATTAAAGAAACGGAAAACTTTTTTGTGCAGAACAGCAGTTACGTAAAGCAAACGTCCAGGTATAATTTCCTGAAAACTTAAAATTTCCCAATCTGGGCTGTTAAACAAAATACAAATACCTGCTGATCTATTATCTAGACCAGTGGACCATACTGAAGGCCCTTTAGTCCATTCCTTTTCTAATGGCTTAATGTCCACATCAAAACCTATGCCACATTCCTGTAAAAACAAAATATCTGCCGGCATAGAACCCAAATAACTTAAAACTGCTGCTCTTCTCACCTTTCCTTTAATACTCCTTACATTTAAGGAGAAACATTTTAGTGCACTCATGTTCCTGAGTCACTACTACACATCCTCCGAAGGGTGACAGGTTCACCCTCTCCATCAGACTCCTGTAAGGCTTTCTTTTTACATCTTCCCTCCCCTTTGCCTTTCTTTCCTCCTGGCCTTTTAAGACACACGGTTTTATCCATCTCGTCCCCCTCTTCCTCCTCCACAATGATCTTCTCTTCTGGAGCTTCTCTTTTTCCTTGCTGATTCTCCTCTTTACTGGACTCCTGACTTTGTGACGCCTCTCTGTTTGGACTCTTCTTCCTCTTCGTAGCCGGACCCTCCTCCTGCTGGACCGCACCTGTAAGGAAAGAAGAAACAAGGCTGCCTCCAAGGGGGTTTCCCCCCCCAGAGGCAACAACCTCCGGACTTTCTCCACTTGATATCTCCTGCTCAACCGGTAAATTTGGAGGTAAATTACTGCTGCTTAGGATGTCCAAAAAATTATTCTCTGTTAGAATGTCTTCTATGTCCTGTTGAATGGAGGTTTGTATTGCGGTCATAGATGGCTCAGAGGGACCGCTTTTTGCTGCTTCCGCATATGTTTTCTTTCTCACCCTTGCTGGACATGCCCCAAACAAATGGTCATCCTTCCCGCATAAATCACAGGTTTTTTTTAACTTGGGGCATCCTCTGGTAGTATGTTCCGCACTGTTGCAATTTGAACATTTTTGGCCAGATGGGCAACTCTCTTGTAAGTGTCCATATGACATACAATTCCTGCAGTAATAAGATTGACCTCTATAGAACAAACGTCCTCTGCTCTTACCCAGGGAGAAGAAAGCTGGTGGAGTTCTCCGACCTCTAGGATCTCCAGGATCTTCTTTAAAGACCACCACGTACTGCCTCTTGCCATTCCATACTCCCCACTTATTGGTCAATTTCTTCAGGTATCTCACCCTTGCACAGTATCTCAAGAGAAAACTTGTAATATCATCTTCATCAATGTAAGGGTTAAAAACGTGCACAGTTAGAAGCACTTCCTCATGCATATAAAGGAATTCCAATTTTATCCCTTCAAAATCCGCATGTTTTTCAAATTTTTGATAACGTTGGTATAAATTATGACAGTTCCCAATTGCATAGAAGGTTAGATCAAAAAAACCAGACCTGGAAAAATCCTGGAAACACAGCAGTTCCTCCGGTTGAAAAGCAAGATGACCCAGCAAAATCTTCTCAAAGATGTAATGATCGTTGATCTTCTCCCGATATCCTTCCTGTATCCGAATACGAATGGTGTTTCGCAGCCGCACCGAAGCCGGCAAATCCCCTCGGTCCTCCAACATGATCCGCAGTTCCTAAGGGCAATAAAGAACAGAGATTTCCTCCATAGAGTCAATCCTGCGATCCCTCCTTAAATATCCATACAGCAGGATTCACCCCCCCTATAGCAGCATGTGGCTTAAGACGATAAATCGCCGATGCCACAAGGCCGAAGGGGCTACTGTCCTGGTTCTGGACTGCCTAGTGACTAAACTACTTGAGCTTAGCCAAAAGGCCGAGAAGCGATAACCCGAGCGGCCCTTGCCTTGCCCGAGCCTGTCCCATACTGCTGTTCACCCCTTGCAGCGATTCAGCCTACTCCTAGGCAATTCCATGGGGCCCTGCAGGCTCACACACATTTACAGCTACTAAGCGGGAGGTGAATAAAGGCCGGAGAGGAAGCCAGACAGGATTTGCTTCTTTTGCTTGCACCACAATGCAGTGCTGAAAGAGGAGGAATCTACATAAAAACGCCTTCCTGGCAACGCCCAAATGCCCTCCTGCCATGCAGATAAACACTGGCAGCGGCAGCAAGTGCATGCCCACAGCCACCCCTTGTTCCTTCACACCTTGTATCAGCTTTAATCCAGTCCTGTGCTGCCTGCTGAGCAGCACTGAACAACACTGCCTGGGCCCAGGCTTTTATCTCTGAGGCAGGCCCCATTATGATGTCAGAAAGCTGGCTCTGGAATCCTGAGGGCTCCACTATGACACGTGCAAAGTTCCGTCTGAACTTTATATAAGACTGTGAGGCTCAGTCAGTCACTCAGTGTTGCCTGAGAGGGCAACACTGCAACAGCCGGCCGCCAGGCTGTCTTTTTTTTGCACATTTATTTGCCTCCAGGAGGCCACAAGAGGGAGACAAGGGACTGCAAAATGGAAAATAGGCATCCACCAACTTTACAGACAACTTCTCTTTGCTCCTACAACCTCCATCCTTGCACAGTTTGTTATTCTTCCAGGTAACATAGTAACAAATCCAAATTGCTGCTCTCTTTGTAGGCAAGCAAGGGTTTGTTGCAACTGCAATTCTTACTTCTTCTTGAAATGTAGGGACGACAGTACATTCCATCACATCCACCTAGTGTACACAGGTAGGTCCATTGTGGCGGGTAGGCGGCTGGCTGCTTTAATGGCTGTTTGCTGTTCCCCTACTCCACTCCACTCCACTATTTGACTGTGGTGCTGCATCAATCAGTGGCTGGCTCAGGTGCAGCTCTTTAACTTACCTAGGAGGGAGGGAGGGAGGGCGGAGAGAAGACAAGGAAGGTGAATGAGCTGTTCCAATGTGAAATGCCGGAAACACAGAAACACAGAAGACACACACACACACACACACACACACACAACAAGAGGTGGCAATGTATTCATTAATTGCATTTAATAAATGAGCTCATTATCACACATGACTGTACAAATGCATTGTCCAACAGGTGTTGAAATAATGGGATTAAAAGGGGAGATCCCTTCAGAAAGACAGAAACAATGGCAAAGAGAAAAAACACTTTTGGAATCTGATTTTAGTCAACACATAAGGGAAGGGTGCACCGGTCCTGGAAATACTGCAATACCAGGTCAATGCGTGGAGTGGACAGAGCAAGCTCTATTTCCATCTCCCTGTTCTAAAAATCCATTTAATATATGGTCCCCAGATAGGGGACGTATCAGATATTAAACTGATAAGAACAGATACTACACTTGATCTTAGCCAAAAGGCCGAGAAGCGATAACCCGAGCGGCCCTTGCCTTGCCCGAGCCTGTCCCATACTGCTGTTCACCCCTTGCAGCGATTCAGCCTACTCCTAGGCAATTCCATGGGGCCCTGCAGGCTCACACACATTTACAGCTACTAAGCGGGAGGTGAATAAAGGCCGGAGAGGAAGCCAGACAGGATTTGCTTCTTTTGCTTGCACCACAATGCAGTGCTGAAAGAGGAGGAATCTACATAAAAACGCCTTCCTGGCAACGCCCAAATGCCCTCCTGCCATGCAGATAAACACTGGCAGCGGCAGCAAGTGCATGCCCACAGCCACCCCTTGTTCCTTCACACCTTGTATCAGCTTTAATCCAGTCCTGTGCTGCCTGCTGAGCAGCACTGAACAACACTGCCTGGGCCCAGGCTTTTATCTCTGAGGCAGGCCCCATTATGATGTCAGAAAGCTGGCTCTGGAATCCTGAGGGCTCCACTATGACACGTGCAAAGTTCCGTCTGAACTTTATATAAGACTGTGAGGCTCAGTCAGTCACTCAGTGTTGCCTGAGAGGGCAACACTGCAACAGCCGGCCGCCAGGCTGTCTTTTTTTTGCACATTTATTTGCCTCCAGGAGGCCACAAGAGGGAGACAAGGGACTGCAAAATGGAAAATAGGCATCCACCAACTTTACAGACAACTTCTCTTTGCTCCTACAACCTCCATCCTTGCACAGTTTGTTATTCTTCCAGGTAACATAGTAACAAATCCAAATTGCTGCTCTCTTTGTAGGCAAGCAAGGGTTTGTTGCAACTGCAATTCTTACTTCTTCTTGAAATGTAGGGACGACAGTACATTCCATCACATCCACCTAGTGTACACAGGTAGGTCCATTGTGGCGGGTAGGCGGCTGGCTGCTTTAATGGCTGTTTGCTGTTCCCCTACTCCACTCCACTCCACTATTTGACTGTGGTGCTGCATCAATCAGTGGCTGGCTCAGGTGCAGCTCTTTAACTTACCTAGGAGGGAGGGAGGGAGGGCGGAGAGAAGACAAGGAAGGTGAATGAGCTGTTCCAATGTGAAATGCCGGAAACACAGAAACACAGAAGACACACACACACACACACACACACACACAACAAGAGGTGGCAATGTATTCATTAATTGCATTTAATAAATGAGCTCATTATCACACATGACTGTACAAATGCATTGTCCAACAGGTGTTGAAATAATGGGATTAAAAGGGGAGATCCCTTCAGAAAGACAGAAACAATGGCAAAGAGAAAAAACACTTTTGGAATCTGATTTTAGTCAACACATAAGGGAAGGGTGCACCGGTCCTGGAAATACTGCAATACCAGGTCAATGCGTGGAGTGGACAGAGCAAGCTCTATTTCCATCTCCCTGTTCTAAAAATCCATTTAATATATGGTCCCCAGATAGGGGACGTATCAGATATTAAACTGATAAGAACAGATACTACACTTGATCTTAGCCAAAAGGCCGAGAAGCGATAACCCGAGCGGCCCTTGCCTTGCCCGAGCCTGTCCCATACTGCTGTTCACCCCTTGCAGCGATTCAGCCTACTCCTAGGCAATTCCATGGGGCCCTGCAGGCTCACACACATTTACAGCTACTAAGCGGGAGGTGAATAAAGGCCGGAGAGGAAGCCAGACAGGATTTGCTTCTTTTGCTTGCACCACAATGCAGTGCTGAAAGAGGAGGAATCTACATAAAAACGCCTTCCTGGCAACGCCCAAATGCCCTCCTGCCATGCAGATAAACACTGGCAGCGGCAGCAAGTGCATGCCCACAGCCACCCCTTGTTCCTTCACACCTTGTATCAGCTTTAATCCAGTCCTGTGCTGCCTGCTGAGCAGCACTGAACAACACTGCCTGGGCCCAGGCTTTTATCTCTGAGGCAGGCCCCATTATGATGTCAGAAAGCTGGCTCTGGAATCCTGAGGGCTCCACTATGACACGTGCAAAGTTCCGTCTGAACTTTATATAAGACTGTGAGGCTCAGTCAGTCACTCAGTGTTGCCTGAGAGGGCAACACTGCAACAGCCGGCCGCCAGGCTGTCTTTTTTTTGCACATTTATTTGCCTCCAGGAGGCCACAAGAGGGAGACAAGGGACTGCAAAATGGAAAATAGGCATCCACCAACTTTACAGACAACTTCTCTTTGCTCCTACAACCTCCATCCTTGCACAGTTTGTTATTCTTCCAGGTAACATAGTAACAAATCCAAATTGCTGCTCTCTTTGTAGGCAAGCAAGGGTTTGTTGCAACTGCAATTCTTACTTCTTCTTGAAATGTAGGGACGACAGTACATTCCATCACATCCACCTAGTGTACACAGGTAGGTCCATTGTGGCGGGTAGGCGGCTGGCTGCTTTAATGGCTGTTTGCTGTTCCCCTACTCCACTCCACTCCACTATTTGACTGTGGTGCTGCATCAATCAGTGGCTGGCTCAGGTGCAGCTCTTTAACTTACCTAGGAGGGAGGGAGGGAGGGCGGAGAGAAGACAAGGAAGGTGAATGAGCTGTTCCAATGTGAAATGCCGGAAACACAGAAACACAGAAGACACACACACACACACACACACACACACAACAAGAGGTGGCAATGTATTCATTAATTGCATTTAATAAATGAGCTCATTATCACACATGACTGTACAAATGCATTGTCCAACAGGTGTTGAAATAATGGGATTAAAAGGGGAGATCCCTTCAGAAAGACAGAAACAATGGCAAAGAGAAAAAACACTTTTGGAATCTGATTTTAGTCAACACATAAGGGAAGGGTGCACCGGTCCTGGAAATACTGCAATACCAGGTCAATGCGTGGAGTGGACAGAGCAAGCTCTATTTCCATCTCCCTGTTCTAAAAATCCATTTAATATATGGTCCCCAGATAGGGGACGTATCAGATATTAAACTGATAAGAACAGATACTACACTTGATCTTAGCCAAAAGGCCGAGAAGCGATAACCCGAGCGGCCCTTGCCTTGCCCGAGCCTGTCCCATACTGCTGTTCACCCCTTGCAGCGATTCAGCCTACTCCTAGGCAATTCCATGGGGCCCTGCAGGCTCACACACATTTACAGCTACTAAGCGGGAGGTGAATAAAGGCCGGAGAGGAAGCCAGACAGGATTTGCTTCTTTTGCTTGCACCACAATGCAGTGCTGAAAGAGGAGGAATCTACATAAAAACGCCTTCCTGGCAACGCCCAAATGCCCTCCTGCCATGCAGATAAACACTGGCAGCGGCAGCAAGTGCATGCCCACAGCCACCCCTTGTTCCTTCACACCTTGTATCAGCTTTAATCCAGTCCTGTGCTGCCTGCTGAGCAGCACTGAACAACACTGCCTGGGCCCAGGCTTTTATCTCTGAGGCAGGCCCCATTATGATGTCAGAAAGCTGGCTCTGGAATCCTGAGGGCTCCACTATGACACGTGCAAAGTTCCGTCTGAACTTTATATAAGACTGTGAGGCTCAGTCAGTCACTCAGTGTTGCCTGAGAGGGCAACACTGCAACAGCCGGCCGCCAGGCTGTCTTTTTTTTGCACATTTATTTGCCTCCAGGAGGCCACAAGAGGGAGACAAGGGACTGCAAAATGGAAAATAGGCATCCACCAACTTTACAGACAACTTCTCTTTGCTCCTACAACCTCCATCCTTGCACAGTTTGTTATTCTTCCAGGTAACATAGTAACAAATCCAAATTGCTGCTCTCTTTGTAGGCAAGCAAGGGTTTGTTGCAACTGCAATTCTTACTTCTTCTTGAAATGTAGGGACGACAGTACATTCCATCACATCCACCTAGTGTACACAGGTAGGTCCATTGTGGCGGGTAGGCGGCTGGCTGCTTTAATGGCTGTTTGCTGTTCCCCTACTCCACTCCACTCCACTATTTGACTGTGGTGCTGCATCAATCAGTGGCTGGCTCAGGTGCAGCTCTTTAACTTACCTAGGAGGGAGGGAGGGAGGGCGGAGAGAAGACAAGGAAGGTGAATGAGCTGTTCCAATGTGAAATGCCGGAAACACAGAAACACAGAAGACACACACACACACACACACACACACACAACAAGAGGTGGCAATGTATTCATTAATTGCATTTAATAAATGAGCTCATTATCACACATGACTGTACAAATGCATTGTCCAACAGGTGTTGAAATAATGGGATTAAAAGGGGAGATCCCTTCAGAAAGACAGAAACAATGGCAAAGAGAAAAAACACTTTTGGAATCTGATTTTAGTCAACACATAAGGGAAGGGTGCACCGGTCCTGGAAATACTGCAATACCAGGTCAATGCGTGGAGTGGACAGAGCAAGCTCTATTTCCATCTCCCTGTTCTAAAAATCCATTTAATATATGGTCCCCAGATAGGGGACGTATCAGATATTAAACTGATAAGAACAGATTTTTTTTTTTTTTTTTTTTTTTTGAAAGCCCGAGTCGTGCTTTCTATCACCCAAGTGCATAAAAAGTGCAGAGGTGCCACACAAAAAGTGCACAAGGATGCGGTCTATCGCAGCCCTTCTCTTAAAAGAGAGAGGCCCCGCATAACCATTCCCTGACCCTCCAAACCATAGGCCTAGAGGATCAAGGATCGATGGTCCCCCCTCGCCGAAGCTTAGGGAGACCCAAACACACTCCTAGGCTTCTACCTGGGCTGCCACCCCAGTGTCCACCTAGGAGCCTGCATCCTAGTTGCACCTCCCCTCCGAAGAAGGGAGGCCGGGTTGCAGGGGAAAAAGGAACCAGAAGGCCACACATTTTCCCCCTAGACCTCAGGAGGGTCCCAAAAGGGCACCGCATCCCAAAATCCTTGTGACAAACGTGACAAACACACAGTGAAAAACAAAATTAAATAAGTGGATGTGCGCTGTGATACAGCCTGGACATCCGCCAGGTATAAAAAATTCCTCATCTCCCAGCCAGAAGGCCGGGAGAATAAAGGTGTGTGCTCATATAGCGTGAAAGAGAGTGCGTGCAAGTGTGCCTTCACTCAGTGGGATCCCACCCCCAGTGAGTTAGGGCACCCCAGGGTCACCAGCCCTGGGGCACATAGCAACTCGGGCTTCCAAACTACCCGGCCTAATGACCTCGATCCGGCGGTCGCCTGGTCACCTACAAATGGTACCTTTAAACCAAATGCGTACACCAGAGCGATGACCGTTGTGGTTCCCTGCCCTCACCTCGGCGTTCTGTCATCCCCCTACGATGGCCCACGTACCACCGGCAGGGATGATTACTAACCTCAGCTTGAGCAGGTACTACACTTGATCTTAGCCAAAAGGCCGAGAAGCGATAACCCGAGCGGCCCTTGCCTTGCCCGAGCCTGTCCCATACTGCTGTTCACCCCTTGCAGCGATTCAGCCTACTCCTAGGCAATTCCATGGGGCCCTGCAGGCTCACACACATTTACAGCTACTAAGCGGGAGGTGAATAAAGGCCGGAGAGGAAGCCAGACAGGATTTGCTTCTTTTGCTTGCACCACAATGCAGTGCTGAAAGAGGAGGAATCTACATAAAAACGCCTTCCTGGCAACGCCCAAATGCCCTCCTGCCATGCAGATAAACACTGGCAGCGGCAGCAAGTGCATGCCCACAGCCACCCCTTGTTCCTTCACACCTTGTATCAGCTTTAATCCAGTCCTGTGCTGCCTGCTGAGCAGCACTGAACAACACTGCCTGGGCCCAGGCTTTTATCTCTGAGGCAGGCC
Organism: Rhinoderma darwinii; assembly: GCF_050947455.1. Lineage (NCBI taxonomy): Eukaryota > Metazoa > Chordata > Amphibia > Anura > Rhinodermatidae > Rhinoderma > Rhinoderma darwinii. Next base: position 32,770 of record NW_027462768.1, read on the forward strand.
CCATTATGATGTCAGAAAGCTGGCTCTGGAATCCTGAGGGCTCCACTATGACACGTGCAAAGTTCCGTCTGAACTTTATATAAGACTGTGAGGCTCAGTCAGTCACTCAGTGTTGCCTGAGAGGGCAACACTGCAACAGCCGGCCGCCAGGCTGTCTTTTTTTTGCACATTTATTTGCCTCCAGGAGGCCACAAGAGGGAGACAAGGGACTGCAAAATGGAAAATAGGCATCCACCAACTTTACAGACAACTTCTCTTTGCTCCTACAACCTCCATCCTTGCACAGTTTGTTATTCTTCCAGGTAACATAGTAACAAATCCAAATTGCTGCTCTCTTTGTAGGCAAGCAAGGGTTTGTTGCAACTGCAATTCTTACTTCTTCTTGAAATGTAGGGACGACAGTACATTCCATCACATCCACCTAGTGTACACAGGTAGGTCCATTGTGGCGGGTAGGCGGCTGGCTGCTTTAATGGCTGTTTGCTGTTCCCCTACTCCACTCCACTCCACTATTTGACTGTGGTGCTGCATCAATCAGTGGCTGGCTCAGGTGCAGCTCTTTAACTTACCTAGGAGGGAGGGAGGGAGGGCGGAGAGAAGACAAGGAAGGTGAATGAGCTGTTCCAATGTGAAATGCCGGAAACACAGAAACACAGAAGACACACACACACACACACACACACACACAACAAGAGGTGGCAATGTATTCATTAATTGCATTTAATAAATGAGCTCATTATCACACATGACTGTACAAATGCATTGTCCAACAGGTGTTGAAATAATGGGATTAAAAGGGGAGATCCCTTCAGAAAGACAGAAACAATGGCAAAGAGAAAAAACACTTTTGGAATCTGATTTTAGTCAACACATAAGGGAAGGGTGCACCGGTCCTGGAAATACTGCAATACCAGGTCAATGCGTGGAGTGGACAGAGCAAGCTCTATTTCCATCTCCCTGTTCTAAAAATCCATTTAATATATGGTCCCCAGATAGGGGACGTATCAGATATTAAACTGATAAGAACAGATACTACACTTGATCTTAGCCAAAAGGCCGAGAAGCGATAACCCGAGCGGCCCTTGCCTTGCCCGAGCCTGTCCCATACTGCTGTTCACCCCTTGCAGCGATTCAGCCTACTCCTAGGCAATTCCATGGGGCCCTGCAGGCTCACACACATTTACAGCTACTAAGCGGGAGGTGAATAAAGGCCGGAGAGGAAGCCAGACAGGATTTGCTTCTTTTGCTTGCACCACAATGCAGTGCTGAAAGAGGAGGAATCTACATAAAAACGCCTTCCTGGCAACGCCCAAATGCCCTCCTGCCATGCAGATAAACACTGGCAGCGGCAGCAAGTGCATGCCCACAGCCACCCCTTGTTCCTTCACACCTTGTATCAGCTTTAATCCAGTCCTGTGCTGCCTGCTGAGCAGCACTGAACAACACTGCCTGGGCCCAGGCTTTTATCTCTGAGGCAGGCCCCATTATGATGTCAGAAAGCTGGCTCTGGAATCCTGAGGGCTCCACTATGACACGTGCAAAGTTCCGTCTGAACTTTATATAAGACTGTGAGGCTCAGTCAGTCACTCAGTGTTGCCTGAGAGGGCAACACTGCAACAGCCGGCCGCCAGGCTGTCTTTTTTTTGCACATTTATTTGCCTCCAGGAGGCCACAAGAGGGAGACAAGGGACTGCAAAATGGAAAATAGGCATCCACCAACTTTACAGACAACTTCTCTTTGCTCCTACAACCTCCATCCTTGCACAGTTTGTTATTCTTCCAGGTAACATAGTAACAAATCCAAATTGCTGCTCTCTTTGTAGGCAAGCAAGGGTTTGTTGCAACTGCAATTCTTACTTCTTCTTGAAATGTAGGGACGACAGTACATTCCATCACATCCACCTAGTGTACACAGGTAGGTCCATTGTGGCGGGTAGGCGGCTGGCTGCTTTAATGGCTGTTTGCTGTTCCCCTACTCCACTCCACTCCACTATTTGACTGTGGTGCTGCATCAATCAGTGGCTGGCTCAGGTGCAGCTCTTTAACTTACCTAGGAGGGAGGGAGGGAGGGCGGAGAGAAGACAAGGAAGGTGAATGAGCTGTTCCAATGTGAAATGCCGGAAACACAGAAACACAGAAGACACACACACACACACACACACACACACAACAAGAGGTGGCAATGTATTCATTAATTGCATTTAATAAATGAGCTCATTATCACACATGACTGTACAAATGCATTGTCCAACAGGTGTTGAAATAATGGGATTAAAAGGGGAGATCCCTTCAGAAAGACAGAAACAATGGCAAAGAGAAAAAACACTTTTGGAATCTGATTTTAGTCAACACATAAGGGAAGGGTGCACCGGTCCTGGAAATACTGCAATACCAGGTCAATGCGTGGAGTGGACAGAGCAAGCTCTATTTCCATCTCCCTGTTCTAAAAATCCATTTAATATATGGTCCCCAGATAGGGGACGTATCAGATATTAAACTGATAAGAACAGATACTACACTTGATCTTAGCCAAAAGGCCGAGAAGCGATAACCCGAGCGGCCCTTGCCTTGCCCGAGCCTGTCCCATACTGCTGTTCACCCCTTGCAGCGATTCAGCCTACTCCTAGGCAATTCCATGGGGCCCTGCAGGCTCACACACATTTACAGCTACTAAGCGGGAGGTGAATAAAGGCCGGAGAGGAAGCCAGACAGGATTTGCTTCTTTTGCTTGCACCACAATGCAGTGCTGAAAGAGGAGGAATCTACATAAAAACGCCTTCCTGGCAACGCCCAAATGCCCTCCTGCCATGCAGATAAACACTGGCAGCGGCAGCAAGTGCATGCCCACAGCCACCCCTTGTTCCTTCACACCTTGTATCAGCTTTAATCCAGTCCTGTGCTGCCTGCTGAGCAGCACTGAACAACACTGCCTGGGCCCAGGCTTTTATCTCTGAGGCAGGCCCCATTATGATGTCAGAAAGCTGGCTCTGGAATCCTGAGGGCTCCACTATGACACGTGCAAAGTTCCGTCTGAACTTTATATAAGACTGTGAGGCTCAGTCAGTCACTCAGTGTTGCCTGAGAGGGCAACACTGCAACAGCCGGCCGCCAGGCTGTCTTTTTTTTGCACATTTATTTGCCTCCAGGAGGCCACAAGAGGGAGACAAGGGACTGCAAAATGGAAAATAGGCATCCACCAACTTTACAGACAACTTCTCTTTGCTCCTACAACCTCCATCCTTGCACAGTTTGTTATTCTTCCAGGTAACATAGTAACAAATCCAAATTGCTGCTCTCTTTGTAGGCAAGCAAGGGTTTGTTGCAACTGCAATTCTTACTTCTTCTTGAAATGTAGGGACGACAGTACATTCCATCACATCCACCTAGTGTACACAGGTAGGTCCATTGTGGCGGGTAGGCGGCTGGCTGCTTTAATGGCTGTTTGCTGTTCCCCTACTCCACTCCACTCCACTATTTGACTGTGGTGCTGCATCAATCAGTGGCTGGCTCAGGTGCAGCTCTTTAACTTACCTAGGAGGGAGGGAGGGAGGGCGGAGAGAAGACAAGGAAGGTGAATGAGCTGTTCCAATGTGAAATGCCGGAAACACAGAAACACAGAAGACACACACACACACACACACACACACACAACAAGAGGTGGCAATGTATTCATTAATTGCATTTAATAAATGAGCTCATTATCACACATGACTGTACAAATGCATTGTCCAACAGGTGTTGAAATAATGGGATTAAAAGGGGAGATCCCTTCAGAAAGACAGAAACAATGGCAAAGAGAAAAAACACTTTTGGAATCTGATTTTAGTCAACACATAAGGGAAGGGTGCACCGGTCCTGGAAATACTGCAATACCAGGTCAATGCGTGGAGTGGACAGAGCAAGCTCTATTTCCATCTCCCTGTTCTAAAAATCCATTTAATATATGGTCCCCAGATAGGGGACGTATCAGATATTAAACTGATAAGAACAGATACTACACTTGATCTTAGCCAAAAGGCCGAGAAGCGATAACCCGAGCGGCCCTTGCCTTGCCCGAGCCTGTCCCATACTGCTGTTCACCCCTTGCAGCGATTCAGCCTACTCCTAGGCAATTCCATGGGGCCCTGCAGGCTCACACACATTTACAGCTACTAAGCGGGAGGTGAATAAAGGCCGGAGAGGAAGCCAGACAGGATTTGCTTCTTTTGCTTGCACCACAATGCAGTGCTGAAAGAGGAGGAATCTACATAAAAACGCCTTCCTGGCAACGCCCAAATGCCCTCCTGCCATGCAGATAAACACTGGCAGCGGCAGCAAGTGCATGCCCACAGCCACCCCTTGTTCCTTCACACCTTGTATCAGCTTTAATCCAGTCCTGTGCTGCCTGCTGAGCAGCACTGAACAACACTGCCTGGGCCCAGGCTTTTATCTCTGAGGCAGGCCCCATTATGATGTCAGAAAGCTGGCTCTGGAATCCTGAGGGCTCCACTATGACACGTGCAAAGTTCCGTCTGAACTTTATATAAGACTGTGAGGCTCAGTCAGTCACTCAGTGTTGCCTGAGAGGGCAACACTGCAACAGCCGGCCGCCAGGCTGTCTTTTTTTTGCACATTTATTTGCCTCCAGGAGGCCACAAGAGGGAGACAAGGGACTGCAAAATGGAAAATAGGCATCCACCAACTTTACAGACAACTTCTCTTTGCTCCTACAACCTCCATCCTTGCACAGTTTGTTATTCTTCCAGGTAACATAGTAACAAATCCAAATTGCTGCTCTCTTTGTAGGCAAGCAAGGGTTTGTTGCAACTGCAATTCTTACTTCTTCTTGAAATGTAGGGACGACAGTACATTCCATCACATCCACCTAGTGTACACAGGTAGGTCCATTGTGGCGGGTAGGCGGCTGGCTGCTTTAATGGCTGTTTGCTGTTCCCCTACTCCACTCCACTCCACTATTTGACTGTGGTGCTGCATCAATCAGTGGCTGGCTCAGGTGCAGCTCTTTAACTTACCTAGGAGGGAGGGAGGGAGGGCGGAGAGAAGACAAGGAAGGTGAATGAGCTGTTCCAATGTGAAATGCCGGAAACACAGAAACACAGAAGACACACACACACACACACACACACACACAACAAGAGGTGGCAATGTATTCATTAATTGCATTTAATAAATGAGCTCATTATCACACATGACTGTACAAATGCATTGTCCAACAGGTGTTGAAATAATGGGATTAAAAGGGGAGATCCCTTCAGAAAGACAGAAACAATGGCAAAGAGAAAAAACACTTTTGGAATCTGATTTTAGTCAACACATAAGGGAAGGGTGCACCGGTCCTGGAAATACTGCAATACCAGGTCAATGCGTGGAGTGGACAGAGCAAGCTCTATTTCCATCTCCCTGTTCTAAAAATCCATTTAATATATGGTCCCCAGATAGGGGACGTATCAGATATTAAACTGATAAGAACAGATACTACACTTGATCTTAGCCAAAAGGCCGAGAAGCGATAACCCGAGCGGCCCTTGCCTTGCCCGAGCCTGTCCCATACTGCTGTTCACCCCTTGCAGCGATTCAGCCTACTCCTAGGCAATTCCATGGGGCCCTGCAGGCTCACACACATTTACAGCTACTAAGCGGGAGGTGAATAAAGGCCGGAGAGGAAGCCAGACAGGATTTGCTTCTTTTGCTTGCACCACAATGCAGTGCTGAAAGAGGAGGAATCTACATAAAAACGCCTTCCTGGCAACGCCCAAATGCCCTCCTGCCATGCAGATAAACACTGGCAGCGGCAGCAAGTGCATGCCCACAGCCACCCCTTGTTCCTTCACACCTTGTATCAGCTTTAATCCAGTCCTGTGCTGCCTGCTGAGCAGCACTGAACAACACTGCCTGGGCCCAGGCTTTTATCTCTGAGGCAGGCCCCATTATGATGTCAGAAAGCTGGCTCTGGAATCCTGAGGGCTCCACTATGACACGTGCAAAGTTCCGTCTGAACTTTATATAAGACTGTGAGGCTCAGTCAGTCACTCAGTGTTGCCTGAGAGGGCAACACTGCAACAGCCGGCCGCCAGGCTGTCTTTTTTTTGCACATTTATTTGCCTCCAGGAGGCCACAAGAGGGAGACAAGGGACTGCAAAATGGAAAATAGGCATCCACCAACTTTACAGACAACTTCTCTTTGCTCCTACAACCTCCATCCTTGCACAGTTTGTTATTCTTCCAGGTAACATAGTAACAAATCCAAATTGCTGCTCTCTTTGTAGGCAAGCAAGGGTTTGTTGCAACTGCAATTCTTACTTCTTCTTGAAATGTAGGGACGACAGTACATTCCATCACATCCACCTAGTGTACACAGGTAGGTCCATTGTGGCGGGTAGGCGGCTGGCTGCTTTAATGGCTGTTTGCTGTTCCCCTACTCCACTCCACTCCACTATTTGACTGTGGTGCTGCATCAATCAGTGGCTGGCTCAGGTGCAGCTCTTTAACTTACCTAGGAGGGAGGGAGGGAGGGCGGAGAGAAGACAAGGAAGGTGAATGAGCTGTTCCAATGTGAAATGCCGGAAACACAGAAACACAGAAGACACACACACACACACACACACACACACAACAAGAGGTGGCAATGTATTCATTAATTGCATTTAATAAATGAGCTCATTATCACACATGACTGTACAAATGCATTGTCCAACAGGTGTTGAAATAATGGGATTAAAAGGGGAGATCCCTTCAGAAAGACAGAAACAATGGCAAAGAGAAAAAACACTTTTGGAATCTGATTTTAGTCAACACATAAGGGAAGGGTGCACCGGTCCTGGAAATACTGCAATACCAGGTCAATGCGTGGAGTGGACAGAGCAAGCTCTATTTCCATCTCCCTGTTCTAAAAATCCATTTAATATATGGTCCCCAGATAGGGGACGTATCAGATATTAAACTGATAAGAACAGATACTACACTTGATCTTAGCCAAAAGGCCGAGAAGCGATAACCCGAGCGGCCCTTGCCTTGCCCGAGCCTGTCCCATACTGCTGTTCACCCCTTGCAGCGATTCAGCCTACTCCTAGGCAATTCCATGGGGCCCTGCAGGCTCACACACATTTACAGCTACTAAGCGGGAGGTGAATAAAGGCCGGAGAGGAAGCCAGACAGGATTTGCTTCTTTTGCTTGCACCACAATGCAGTGCTGAAAGAGGAGGAATCTACATAAAAACGCCTTCCTGGCAACGCCCAAATGCCCTCCTGCCATGCAGATAAACACTGGCAGCGGCAGCAAGTGCATGCCCACAGCCACCCCTTGTTCCTTCACACCTTGTATCAGCTTTAATCCAGTCCTGTGCTGCCTGCTGAGCAGCACTGAACAACACTGCCTGGGCCCAGGCTTTTATCTCTGAGGCAGGCCCCATTATGATGTCAGAAAGCTGGCTCTGGAATCCTGAGGGCTCCACTATGACACGTGCAAAGTTCCGTCTGAACTTTATATAAGACTGTGAGGCTCAGTCAGTCACTCAGTGTTGCCTGAGAGGGCAACACTGCAACAGCCGGCCGCCAGGCTGTCTTTTTTTTGCACATTTATTTGCCTCCAGGAGGCCACAAGAGGGAGACAAGGGACTGCAAAATGGAAAATAGGCATCCACCAACTTTACAGACAACTTCTCTTTGCTCCTACAACCTCCATCCTTGCACAGTTTGTTATTCTTCCAGGTAACATAGTAACAAATCCAAATTGCTGCTCTCTTTGTAGGCAAGCAAGGGTTTGTTGCAACTGCAATTCTTACTTCTTCTTGAAATGTAGGGACGACAGTACATTCCATCACATCCACCTAGTGTACACAGGTAGGTCCATTGTGGCGGGTAGGCGGCTGGCTGCTTTAATGGCTGTTTGCTGTTCCCCTACTCCACTCCACTCCACTATTTGACTGTGGTGCTGCATCAATCAGTGGCTGGCTCAGGTGCAGCTCTTTAACTTACCTAGGAGGGAGGGAGGGAGGGCGGAGAGAAGACAAGGAAGGTGAATGAGCTGTTCCAATGTGAAATGCCGGAAACACAGAAACACAGAAGACACACACACACACACACACACACACACAACAAGAGGTGGCAATGTATTCATTAATTGCATTTAATAAATGAGCTCATTATCACACATGACTGTACAAATGCATTGTCCAACAGGTGTTGAAATAATGGGATTAAAAGGGGAGATCCCTTCAGAAAGACAGAAACAATGGCAAAGAGAAAAAACACTTTTGGAATCTGATTTTAGTCAACACATAAGGGAAGGGTGCACCGGTCCTGGAAATACTGCAATACCAGGTCAATGCGTGGAGTGGACAGAGCAAGCTCTATTTCCATCTCCCTGTTCTAAAAATCCATTTAATATATGGTCCCCAGATAGGGGACGTATCAGATATTAAACTGATAAGAACAGATACTACACTTGATCTTAGCCAAAAGGCCGAGAAGCGATAACCCGAGCGGCCCTTGCCTTGCCCGAGCCTGTCCCATACTGCTGTTCACCCCTTGCAGCGATTCAGCCTACTCCTAGGCAATTCCATGGGGCCCTGCAGGCTCACACACATTTACAGCTACTAAGCGGGAGGTGAATAAAGGCCGGAGAGGAAGCCAGACAGGATTTGCTTCTTTTGCTTGCACCACAATGCAGTGCTGAAAGAGGAGGAATCTACATAAAAACGCCTTCCTGGCAACGCCCAAATGCCCTCCTGCCATGCAGATAAACACTGGCAGCGGCAGCAAGTGCATGCCCACAGCCACCCCTTGTTCCTTCACACCTTGTATCAGCTTTAATCCAGTCCTGTGCTGCCTGCTGAGCAGCACTGAACAACACTGCCTGGGCCCAGGCTTTTATCTCTGAGGCAGGCCCCATTATGATGTCAGAAAGCTGGCTCTGGAATCCTGAGGGCTCCACTATGACACGTGCAAAGTTCCGTCTGAACTTTATATAAGACTGTGAGGCTCAGTCAGTCACTCAGTGTTGCCTGAGAGGGCAACACTGCAACAGCCGGCCGCCAGGCTGTCTTTTTTTTGCACATTTATTTGCCTCCAGGAGGCCACAAGAGGGAGACAAGGGACTGCAAAATGGAAAATAGGCATCCACCAACTTTACAGACAACTTCTCTTTGCTCCTACAACCTCCATCCTTGCACAGTTTGTTATTCTTCCAGGTAACATAGTAACAAATCCAAATTGCTGCTCTCTTTGTAGGCAAGCAAGGGTTTGTTGCAACTGCAATTCTTACTTCTTCTTGAAATGTAGGGACGACAGTACATTCCATCACATCCACCTAGTGTACACAGGTAGGTCCATTGTGGCGGGTAGGCGGCTGGCTGCTTTAATGGCTGTTTGCTGTTCCCCTACTCCACTCCACTCCACTATTTGACTGTGGTGCTGCATCAATCAGTGGCTGGCTCAGGTGCAGCTCTTTAACTTACCTAGGAGGGAGGGAGGGAGGGCGGAGAGAAGACAAGGAAGGTGAATGAGCTGTTCCAATGTGAAATGCCGGAAACACAGAAACACAGAAGACACACACACACACACACACACACACACAACAAGAGGTGGCAATGTATTCATTAATTGCATTTAATAAATGAGCTCATTATCACACATGACTGTACAAATGCATTGTCCAACAGGTGTTGAAATAATGGGATTAAAAGGGGAGATCCCTTCAGAAAGACAGAAACAATGGCAAAGAGAAAAAACACTTTTGGAATCTGATTTTAGTCAACACATAAGGGAAGGGTGCACCGGTCCTGGAAATACTGCAATACCAGGTCAATGCGTGGAGTGGACAGAGCAAGCTCTATTTCCATCTCCCTGTTCTAAAAATCCATTTAATATATGGTCCCCAGATAGGGGACGTATCAGATATTAAACTGATAAGAACAGATACTACACTTGATCTTAGCCAAAAGGCCGAGAAGCGATAACCCGAGCGGCCCTTGCCTTGCCCGAGCCTGTCCCATACTGCTGTTCACCCCTTGCAGCGATTCAGCCTACTCCTAGGCAATTCCATGGGGCCCTGCAGGCTCACACACATTTACAGCTACTAAGCGGGAGGTGAATAAAGGCCGGAGAGGAAGCCAGACAGGATTTGCTTCTTTTGCTTGCACCACAATGCAGTGCTGAAAGAGGAGGAATCTACATAAAAACGCCTTCCTGGCAACGCCCAAATGCCCTCCTGCCATGCAGATAAACACTGGCAGCGGCAGCAAGTGCATGCCCACAGCCACCCCTTGTTCCTTCACACCTTGTATCAGCTTTAATCCAGTCCTGTGCTGCCTGCTGAGCAGCACTGAACAACACTGCCTGGGCCCAGGCTTTTATCTCTGAGGCAGGCCCCATTATGATGTCAGAAAGCTGGCTCTGGAATCCTGAGGGCTCCACTATGACACGTGCAAAGTTCCGTCTGAACTTTATATAAGACTGTGAGGCTCAGTCAGTCACTCAGTGTTGCCTGAGAGGGCAACACTGCAACAGCCGGCCGCCAGGCTGTCTTTTTTTTGCACATTTATTTGCCTCCAGGAGGCCACAAGAGGGAGACAAGGGACTGCAAAATGGAAAATAGGCATCCACCAACTTTACAGACAACTTCTCTTTGCTCCTACAACCTCCATCCTTGCACAGTTTGTTATTCTTCCAGGTAACATAGTAACAAATCCAAATTGCTGCTCTCTTTGTAGGCAAGCAAGGGTTTGTTGCAACTGCAATTCTTACTTCTTCTTGAAATGTAGGGACGACAGTACATTCCATCACATCCACCTAGTGTACACAGGTAGGTCCATTGTGGCGGGTAGGCGGCTGGCTGCTTTAATGGCTGTTTGCTGTTCCCCTACTCCACTCCACTCCACTATTTGACTGTGGTGCTGCATCAATCAGTGGCTGGCTCAGGTGCAGCTCTTTAACTTACCTAGGAGGGAGGGAGGGAGGGCGGAGAGAAGACAAGGAAGGTGAATGAGCTGTTCCAATGTGAAATGCCGGAAACACAGAAACACAGAAGACACACACACACACACACACACACACACAACAAGAGGTGGCAATGTATTCATTAATTGCATTTAATAAATGAGCTCATTATCACACATGACTGTACAAATGCATTGTCCAACAGGTGTTGAAATAATGGGATTAAAAGGGGAGATCCCTTCAGAAAGACAGAAACAATGGCAAAGAGAAAAAACACTTTTGGAATCTGATTTTAGTCAACACATAAGGGAAGGGTGCACCGGTCCTGGAAATACTGCAATACCAGGTCAATGCGTGGAGTGGACAGAGCAAGCTCTATTTCCATCTCCCTGTTCTAAAAATCCATTTAATATATGGTCCCCAGATAGGGGACGTATCAGATATTAAACTGATAAGAACAGATACTACACTTGATCTTAGCCAAAAGGCCGAGAAGCGATAACCCGAGCGGCCCTTGCCTTGCCCGAGCCTGTCCCATACTGCTGTTCACCCCTTGCAGCGATTCAGCCTACTCCTAGGCAATTCCATGGGGCCCTGCAGGCTCACACACATTTACAGCTACTAAGCGGGAGGTGAATAAAGGCCGGAGAGGAAGCCAGACAGGATTTGCTTCTTTTGCTTGCACCACAATGCAGTGCTGAAAGAGGAGGAATCTACATAAAAACGCCTTCCTGGCAACGCCCAAATGCCCTCCTGCCATGCAGATAAACACTGGCAGCGGCAGCAAGTGCATGCCCACAGCCACCCCTTGTTCCTTCACACCTTGTATCAGCTTTAATCCAGTCCTGTGCTGCCTGCTGAGCAGCACTGAACAACACTGCCTGGGCCCAGGCTTTTATCTCTGAGGCAGGCCCCATTATGATGTCAGAAAGCTGGCTCTGGAATCCTGAGGGCTCCACTATGACACGTGCAAAGTTCCGTCTGAACTTTATATAAGACTGTGAGGCTCAGTCAGTCACTCAGTGTTGCCTGAGAGGGCAACACTGCAACAGCCGGCCGCCAGGCTGTCTTTTTTTTGCACATTTATTTGCCTCCAGGAGGCCACAAGAGGGAGACAAGGGACTGCAAAATGGAAAATAGGCATCCACCAACTTTACAGACAACTTCTCTTTGCTCCTACAACCTCCATCCTTGCACAGTTTGTTATTCTTCCAGGTAACATAGTAACAAATCCAAATTGCTGCTCTCTTTGTAGGCAAGCAAGGGTTTGTTGCAACTGCAATTCTTACTTCTTCTTGAAATGTAGGGACGACAGTACATTCCATCACATCCACCTAGTGTACACAGGTAGGTCCATTGTGGCGGGTAGGCGGCTGGCTGCTTTAATGGCTGTTTGCTGTTCCCCTACTCCACTCCACTCCACTATTTGACTGTGGTGCTGCATCAATCAGTGGCTGGCTCAGGTGCAGCTCTTTAACTTACCTAGGAGGGAGGGAGGGAGGGCGGAGAGAAGACAAGGAAGGTGAATGAGCTGTTCCAATGTGAAATGCCGGAAACACAGAAACACAGAAGACACACACACACACACACACACACACACAACAAGAGGTGGCAATGTATTCATTAATTGCATTTAATAAATGAGCTCATTATCACACATGACTGTACAAATGCATTGTCCAACAGGTGTTGAAATAATGGGATTAAAAGGGGAGATCCCTTCAGAAAGACAGAAACAATGGCAAAGAGAAAAAACACTTTTGGAATCTGATTTTAGTCAACACATAAGGGAAGGGTGCACCGGTCCTGGAAATACTGCAATACCAGGTCAATGCGTGGAGTGGACAGAGCAAGCTCTATTTCCATCTCCCTGTTCTAAAAATCCATTTAATATATGGTCCCCAGATAGGGGACGTATCAGATATTAAACTGATAAGAACAGATACTACACTTGATCTTAGCCAAAAGGCCGAGAAGCGATAACCCGAGCGGCCCTTGCCTTGCCCGAGCCTGTCCCATACTGCTGTTCACCCCTTGCAGCGATTCAGCCTACTCCTAGGCAATTCCATGGGGCCCTGCAGGCTCACACACATTTACAGCTACTAAGCGGGAGGTGAATAAAGGCCGGAGAGGAAGCCAGACAGGATTTGCTTCTTTTGCTTGCACCACAATGCAGTGCTGAAAGAGGAGGAATCTACATAAAAACGCCTTCCTGGCAACGCCCAAATGCCCTCCTGCCATGCAGATAAACACTGGCAGCGGCAGCAAGTGCATGCCCACAGCCACCCCTTGTTCCTTCACACCTTGTATCAGCTTTAATCCAGTCCTGTGCTGCCTGCTGAGCAGCACTGAACAACACTGCCTGGGCCCAGGCTTTTATCTCTGAGGCAGGCCCCATTATGATGTCAGAAAGCTGGCTCTGGAATCCTGAGGGCTCCACTATGACACGTGCAAAGTTCCGTCTGAACTTTATATAAGACTGTGAGGCTCAGTCAGTCACTCAGTGTTGCCTGAGAGGGCAACACTGCAACAGCCGGCCGCCAGGCTGTCTTTTTTTTGCACATTTATTTGCCTCCAGGAGGCCACAAGAGGGAGACAAGGGACTGCAAAATGGAAAATAGGCATCCACCAACTTTACAGACAACTTCTCTTTGCTCCTACAACCTCCATCCTTGCACAGTTTGTTATTCTTCCAGGTAACATAGTAACAAATCCAAATTGCTGCTCTCTTTGTAGGCAAGCAAGGGTTTGTTGCAACTGCAATTCTTACTTCTTCTTGAAATGTAGGGACGACAGTACATTCCATCACATCCACCTAGTGTACACAGGTAGGTCCATTGTGGCGGGTAGGCGGCTGGCTGCTTTAATGGCTGTTTGCTGTTCCCCTACTCCACTCCACTCCACTATTTGACTGTGGTGCTGCATCAATCAGTGGCTGGCTCAGGTGCAGCTCTTTAACTTACCTAGGAGGGAGGGAGGGAGGGCGGAGAGAAGACAAGGAAGGTGAATGAGCTGTTCCAATGTGAAATGCCGGAAACACAGAAACACAGAAGACACACACACACACACACACACACACACAACAAGAGGTGGCAATGTATTCATTAATTGCATTTAATAAATGAGCTCATTATCACACATGACTGTACAAATGCATTGTCCAACAGGTGTTGAAATAATGGGATTAAAAGGGGAGATCCCTTCAGAAAGACAGAAACAATGGCAAAGAGAAAAAACACTTTTGGAATCTGATTTTAGTCAACACATAAGGGAAGGGTGCACCGGTCCTGGAAATACTGCAATACCAGGTCAATGCGTGGAGTGGACAGAGCAAGCTCTATTTCCATCTCCCTGTTCTAAAAATCCATTTAATATATGGTCCCCAGATAGGGGACGTATCAGATATTAAACTGATAAGAACAGATACTACACTTGATCTTAGCCAAAAGGCCGAGAAGCGATAACCCGAGCGGCCCTTGCCTTGCCCGAGCCTGTCCCATACTGCTGTTCACCCCTTGCAGCGATTCAGCCTACTCCTAGGCAATTCCATGGGGCCCTGCAGGCTCACACACATTTACAGCTACTAAGCGGGAGGTGAATAAAGGCCGGAGAGGAAGCCAGACAGGATTTGCTTCTTTTGCTTGCACCACAATGCAGTGCTGAAAGAGGAGGAATCTACATAAAAACGCCTTCCTGGCAACGCCCAAATGCCCTCCTGCCATGCAGATAAACACTGGCAGCGGCAGCAAGTGCATGCCCACAGCCACCCCTTGTTCCTTCACACCTTGTATCAGCTTTAATCCAGTCCTGTGCTGCCTGCTGAGCAGCACTGAACAACACTGCCTGGGCCCAGGCTTTTATCTCTGAGGCAGGCCCCATTATGATGTCAGAAAGCTGGCTCTGGAATCCTGAGGGCTCCACTATGACACGTGCAAAGTTCCGTCTGAACTTTATATAAGACTGTGAGGCTCAGTCAGTCACTCAGTGTTGCCTGAGAGGGCAACACTGCAACAGCCGGCCGCCAGGCTGTCTTTTTTTTGCACATTTATTTGCCTCCAGGAGGCCACAAGAGGGAGACAAGGGACTGCAAAATGGAAAATAGGCATCCACCAACTTTACAGACAACTTCTCTTTGCTCCTACAACCTCCATCCTTGCACAGTTTGTTATTCTTCCAGGTAACATAGTAACAAATCCAAATTGCTGCTCTCTTTGTAGGCAAGCAAGGGTTTGTTGCAACTGCAATTCTTACTTCTTCTTGAAATGTAGGGACGACAGTACATTCCATCACATCCACCTAGTGTACACAGGTAGGTCCATTGTGGCGGGTAGGCGGCTGGCTGCTTTAATGGCTGTTTGCTGTTCCCCTACTCCACTCCACTCCACTATTTGACTGTGGTGCTGCATCAATCAGTGGCTGGCTCAGGTGCAGCTCTTTAACTTACCTAGGAGGGAGGGAGGGAGGGCGGAGAGAAGACAAGGAAGGTGAATGAGCTGTTCCAATGTGAAATGCCGGAAACACAGAAACACAGAAGACACACACACACACACACACACACACACAACAAGAGGTGGCAATGTATTCATTAATTGCATTTAATAAATGAGCTCATTATCACACATGACTGTACAAATGCATTGTCCAACAGGTGTTGAAATAATGGGATTAAAAGGGGAGATCCCTTCAGAAAGACAGAAACAATGGCAAAGAGAAAAAACACTTTTGGAATCTGATTTTAGTCAACACATAAGGGAAGGGTGCACCGGTCCTGGAAATACTGCAATACCAGGTCAATGCGTGGAGTGGACAGAGCAAGCTCTATTTCCATCTCCCTGTTCTAAAAATCCATTTAATATATGGTCCCCAGATAGGGGACGTATCAGATATTAAACTGATAAGAACAGATTTTTTTTTTTTTTTTTTTTTTTTTTTTTTTTAATCATTCAGATCACGTCTTAAAAATCATAAAATTCAAAATAAAAAAGACTTAGATCATCACAATGAAAACTGAAAACGTATAATTAACTTTTGTTTTCCTCTTTCCTTTTTTCCTTTTAAGAAATCAAAAAAACATTCCTTTTTTAACAGCAATAGTTCCTAACATATCCACTAAATGTTCCTGCAAATCATTACCATCCCATTCACAGTTTACAATGCACGCTAACCACGTTGGCACACCATACCGTTCAAGAAACCCTGGTAAATTTTCTCTTACACAGAGCCGCACCCTTCTCCGCATTTTTTCAAAATTAATTTTACTACGTAACTGCTCTACTTCTTCCAGTAACCTGTCTCTTTCTGCTCTTTCCTCTTCTGAAATGACACTTTTTTTCTTTCTCTCTGCTTTTTTCCTTTTTTTCTCATCACTTTGCCCACTTCCTTCCAATTTCTGAAGCTTTCCTTCTTCCAAACTAACTTCCGCTTCCTTTCTTTTGACTATCTTCTTATTTTCGTCTTGTACCTCACGTTTGCTTTTCTTTGGGCATGATTTGAATATGTGCCCCTCCTCTCCACACATATTACATACTTTCCCTTTCTGACATTCATTATACTTATGTCCCTCTTGCAGACATTTTGTACACATTACTTTCTCACACGTTTCTCTCTCATGACCATAATCTTTACAATTCAAACAAAACATATCCATTCCCAAAAAAAATAAATTTCCACATGCACTTCCAATCTTAAACCGCGCTGGAGGAAACAATAGGTTTCCAGATTCACCAATTCTTGCAAATTTACAAAGAAATTTCCATTTCCCAGTCCAAAATCCAAAGGGGTTAAACACTTTCCCCTTTCCCACCACCTCCTCACAAAACTTAGTGAGAAATGACTTAATGTCCTCTTCTTCCACGTAAGGCGAAAACATCTTTACGACCACCAACTTCTTGTTTGGCACAAAATGTGGTGTTACCTTCACACCCACAAGTCTTGGGTCCCTTTTACCTTCCTTCAAGCGTTCCAAAAAATCAGAATAAATTTCTTCTGTAGCGAAGGTAACGTCAAAGCACCCTCTCCTCGGATAGTCCATCACCGCCAAAATGCACGATCTCTCCAGCTGAAAGAAATCCAACAAAAGGACCTTCGTGATGAACTCCAAATCCTTCCTTTGCCTCTCAGATTCCTCCACGAAAAACCGGACCGCATTCCTGGTTCGCATATGTTCGGGAATTTCCTCCATCCTGCTCCAAAAGAATTCCAGCAATCTCCAAAGAAATACCTTCAGTACCGGAGTACCAGGCAGGTGATCGCTCCCCGTTGCCCTGGACTAATCCTCCTCCCCAATAGCAGCAGAGGGGTGAAGTCTCTCCTAAGAGAAACGATCCCCCCAGGCCAAGGAAAAGGGTACCAGGGCACCTCCTGACCAAGAAACAAGGCAATACCCTAAAGTACTACACTTGATCTTAGCCAAAAGGCCGAGAAGCGATAACCCGAGCGGCCCTTGCCTTGCCCGAGCCTGTCCCATACTGCTGTTCACCCCTTGCAGCGATTCAGCCTACTCCTAGGCAATTCCATGGGGCCCTGCAGGCTCACACACATTTACAGCTACTAAGCGGGAGGTGAATAAAGGCCGGAGAGGAAGCCAGACAGGATTTGCTTCTTTTGCTTGCACCACAATGCAGTGCTGAAAGAGGAGGAATCTACATAAAAACGCCTTCCTGGCAACGCCCAAATGCCCTCCTGCCATGCAGATAAACACTGGCAGCGGCAGCAAGTGCATGCCCACAGCCACCCCTTGTTCCTTCACACCTTGTATCAGCTTTAATCCAGTCCTGTGCTGCCTGCTGAGCAGCACTGAACAACACTGCCTGGGCCCAGGCTTTTATCTCTGAGGCAGGCCCCATTATGATGTCAGAAAGCTGGCTCTGGAATCCTGAGGGCTCCACTATGACACGTGCAAAGTTCCGTCTGAACTTTATATAAGACTGTGAGGCTCAGTCAGTCACTCAGTGTTGCCTGAGAGGGCAACACTGCAACAGCCGGCCGCCAGGCTGTCTTTTTTTTGCACATTTATTTGCCTCCAGGAGGCCACAAGAGGGAGACAAGGGACTGCAAAATGGAAAATAGGCATCCACCAACTTTACAGACAACTTCTCTTTGCTCCTACAACCTCCATCCTTGCACAGTTTGTTATTCTTCCAGGTAACATAGTAACAAATCCAAATTGCTGCTCTCTTTGTAGGCAAGCAAGGGTTTGTTGCAACTGCAATTCTTACTTCTTCTTGAAATGTAGGGACGACAGTACATTCCATCACATCCACCTAGTGTACACAGGTAGGTCCATTGTGGCGGGTAGGCGGCTGGCTGCTTTAATGGCTGTTTGCTGTTCCCCTACTCCACTCCACTCCACTATTTGACTGTGGTGCTGCATCAATCAGTGGCTGGCTCAGGTGCAGCTCTTTAACTTACCTAGGAGGGAGGGAGGGAGGGCGGAGAGAAGACAAGGAAGGTGAATGAGCTGTTCCAATGTGAAATGCCGGAAACACAGAAACACAGAAGACACACACACACACACACACACACACACAACAAGAGGTGGCAATGTATTCATTAATTGCATTTAATAAATGAGCTCATTATCACACATGACTGTACAAATGCATTGTCCAACAGGTGTTGAAATAATGGGATTAAAAGGGGAGATCCCTTCAGAAAGACAGAAACAATGGCAAAGAGAAAAAACACTTTTGGAATCTGATTTTAGTCAACACATAAGGGAAGGGTGCACCGGTCCTGGAAATACTGCAATACCAGGTCAATGCGTGGAGTGGACAGAGCAAGCTCTATTTCCATCTCCCTGTTCTAAAAATCCATTTAATATATGGTCCCCAGATAGGGGACGTATCAGATATTAAACTGATAAGAACAGATACTACACTTGATCTTAGCCAAAAGGCCGAGAAGCGATAACCCGAGCGGCCCTTGCCTTGCCCGAGCCTGTCCCATACTGCTGTTCACCCCTTGCAGCGATTCAGCCTACTCCTAGGCAATTCCATGGGGCCCTGCAGGCTCACACACATTTACAGCTACTAAGCGGGAGGTGAATAAAGGCCGGAGAGGAAGCCAGACAGGATTTGCTTCTTTTGCTTGCACCACAATGCAGTGCTGAAAGAGGAGGAATCTACATAAAAACGCCTTCCTGGCAACGCCCAAATGCCCTCCTGCCATGCAGATAAACACTGGCAGCGGCAGCAAGTGCATGCCCACAGCCACCCCTTGTTCCTTCACACCTTGTATCAGCTTTAATCCAGTCCTGTGCTGCCTGCTGAGCAGCACTGAACAACACTGCCTGGGCCCAGGCTTTTATCTCTGAGGCAGGCCCCATTATGATGTCAGAAAGCTGGCTCTGGAATCCTGAGGGCTCCACTATGACACGTGCAAAGTTCCGTCTGAACTTTATATAAGACTGTGAGGCTCAGTCAGTCACTCAGTGTTGCCTGAGAGGGCAACACTGCAACAGCCGGCCGCCAGGCTGTCTTTTTTTTGCACATTTATTTGCCTCCAGGAGGCCACAAGAGGGAGACAAGGGACTGCAAAATGGAAAATAGGCATCCACCAACTTTACAGACAACTTCTCTTTGCTCCTACAACCTCCATCCTTGCACAGTTTGTTATTCTTCCAGGTAACATAGTAACAAATCCAAATTGCTGCTCTCTTTGTAGGCAAGCAAGGGTTTGTTGCAACTGCAATTCTTACTTCTTCTTGAAATGTAGGGACGACAGTACATTCCATCACATCCACCTAGTGTACACAGGTAGGTCCATTGTGGCGGGTAGGCGGCTGGCTGCTTTAATGGCTGTTTGCTGTTCCCCTACTCCACTCCACTCCACTATTTGACTGTGGTGCTGCATCAATCAGTGGCTGGCTCAGGTGCAGCTCTTTAACTTACCTAGGAGGGAGGGAGGGAGGGCGGAGAGAAGACAAGGAAGGTGAATGAGCTGTTCCAATGTGAAATGCCGGAAACACAGAAACACAGAAGACACACACACACACACACACACACACACAACAAGAGGTGGCAATGTATTCATTAATTGCATTTAATAAATGAGCTCATTATCACACATGACTGTACAAATGCATTGTCCAACAGGTGTTGAAATAATGGGATTAAAAGGGGAGATCCCTTCAGAAAGACAGAAACAATGGCAAAGAGAAAAAACACTTTTGGAATCTGATTTTAGTCAACACATAAGGGAAGGGTGCACCGGTCCTGGAAATACTGCAATACCAGGTCAATGCGTGGAGTGGACAGAGCAAGCTCTATTTCCATCTCCCTGTTCTAAAAATCCATTTAATATATGGTCCCCAGATAGGGGACGTATCAGATATTAAACTGATAAGAACAGATACTACACTTGATCTTAGCCAAAAGGCCGAGAAGCGATAACCCGAGCGGCCCTTGCCTTGCCCGAGCCTGTCCCATACTGCTGTTCACCCCTTGCAGCGATTCAGCCTACTCCTAGGCAATTCCATGGGGCCCTGCAGGCTCACACACATTTACAGCTACTAAGCGGGAGGTGAATAAAGGCCGGAGAGGAAGCCAGACAGGATTTGCTTCTTTTGCTTGCACCACAATGCAGTGCTGAAAGAGGAGGAATCTACATAAAAACGCCTTCCTGGCAACGCCCAAATGCCCTCCTGCCATGCAGATAAACACTGGCAGCGGCAGCAAGTGCATGCCCACAGCCACCCCTTGTTCCTTCACACCTTGTATCAGCTTTAATCCAGTCCTGTGCTGCCTGCTGAGCAGCACTGAACAACACTGCCTGGGCCCAGGCTTTTATCTCTGAGGCAGGCCCCATTATGATGTCAGAAAGCTGGCTCTGGAATCCTGAGGGCTCCACTATGACACGTGCAAAGTTCCGTCTGAACTTTATATAAGACTGTGAGGCTCAGTCAGTCACTCAGTGTTGCCTGAGAGGGCAACACTGCAACAGCCGGCCGCCAGGCTGTCTTTTTTTTGCACATTTATTTGCCTCCAGGAGGCCACAAGAGGGAGACAAGGGACTGCAAAATGGAAAATAGGCATCCACCAACTTTACAGACAACTTCTCTTTGCTCCTACAACCTCCATCCTTGCACAGTTTGTTATTCTTCCAGGTAACATAGTAACAAATCCAAATTGCTGCTCTCTTTGTAGGCAAGCAAGGGTTTGTTGCAACTGCAATTCTTACTTCTTCTTGAAATGTAGGGACGACAGTACATTCCATCACATCCACCTAGTGTACACAGGTAGGTCCATTGTGGCGGGTAGGCGGCTGGCTGCTTTAATGGCTGTTTGCTGTTCCCCTACTCCACTCCACTCCACTATTTGACTGTGGTGCTGCATCAATCAGTGGCTGGCTCAGGTGCAGCTCTTTAACTTACCTAGGAGGGAGGGAGGGAGGGCGGAGAGAAGACAAGGAAGGTGAATGAGCTGTTCCAATGTGAAATGCCGGAAACACAGAAACACAGAAGACACACACACACACACACACACACACACAACAAGAGGTGGCAATGTATTCATTAATTGCATTTAATAAATGAGCT
This sequence comes from Rhinoderma darwinii, assembly GCF_050947455.1. NCBI lineage: Eukaryota > Metazoa > Chordata > Amphibia > Anura > Rhinodermatidae > Rhinoderma > Rhinoderma darwinii. The sequence continues at coordinate 54,242 of NW_027462768.1, forward strand.
CATTATCACACATGACTGTACAAATGCATTGTCCAACAGGTGTTGAAATAATGGGATTAAAAGGGGAGATCCCTTCAGAAAGACAGAAACAATGGCAAAGAGAAAAAACACTTTTGGAATCTGATTTTAGTCAACACATAAGGGAAGGGTGCACCGGTCCTGGAAATACTGCAATACCAGGTCAATGCGTGGAGTGGACAGAGCAAGCTCTATTTCCATCTCCCTGTTCTAAAAATCCATTTAATATATGGTCCCCAGATAGGGGACGTATCAGATATTAAACTGATAAGAACAGATACTACACTTGATCTTAGCCAAAAGGCCGAGAAGCGATAACCCGAGCGGCCCTTGCCTTGCCCGAGCCTGTCCCATACTGCTGTTCACCCCTTGCAGCGATTCAGCCTACTCCTAGGCAATTCCATGGGGCCCTGCAGGCTCACACACATTTACAGCTACTAAGCGGGAGGTGAATAAAGGCCGGAGAGGAAGCCAGACAGGATTTGCTTCTTTTGCTTGCACCACAATGCAGTGCTGAAAGAGGAGGAATCTACATAAAAACGCCTTCCTGGCAACGCCCAAATGCCCTCCTGCCATGCAGATAAACACTGGCAGCGGCAGCAAGTGCATGCCCACAGCCACCCCTTGTTCCTTCACACCTTGTATCAGCTTTAATCCAGTCCTGTGCTGCCTGCTGAGCAGCACTGAACAACACTGCCTGGGCCCAGGCTTTTATCTCTGAGGCAGGCCCCATTATGATGTCAGAAAGCTGGCTCTGGAATCCTGAGGGCTCCACTATGACACGTGCAAAGTTCCGTCTGAACTTTATATAAGACTGTGAGGCTCAGTCAGTCACTCAGTGTTGCCTGAGAGGGCAACACTGCAACAGCCGGCCGCCAGGCTGTCTTTTTTTTGCACATTTATTTGCCTCCAGGAGGCCACAAGAGGGAGACAAGGGACTGCAAAATGGAAAATAGGCATCCACCAACTTTACAGACAACTTCTCTTTGCTCCTACAACCTCCATCCTTGCACAGTTTGTTATTCTTCCAGGTAACATAGTAACAAATCCAAATTGCTGCTCTCTTTGTAGGCAAGCAAGGGTTTGTTGCAACTGCAATTCTTACTTCTTCTTGAAATGTAGGGACGACAGTACATTCCATCACATCCACCTAGTGTACACAGGTAGGTCCATTGTGGCGGGTAGGCGGCTGGCTGCTTTAATGGCTGTTTGCTGTTCCCCTACTCCACTCCACTCCACTATTTGACTGTGGTGCTGCATCAATCAGTGGCTGGCTCAGGTGCAGCTCTTTAACTTACCTAGGAGGGAGGGAGGGAGGGCGGAGAGAAGACAAGGAAGGTGAATGAGCTGTTCCAATGTGAAATGCCGGAAACACAGAAACACAGAAGACACACACACACACACACACACACACACAACAAGAGGTGGCAATGTATTCATTAATTGCATTTAATAAATGAGCTCATTATCACACATGACTGTACAAATGCATTGTCCAACAGGTGTTGAAATAATGGGATTAAAAGGGGAGATCCCTTCAGAAAGACAGAAACAATGGCAAAGAGAAAAAACACTTTTGGAATCTGATTTTAGTCAACACATAAGGGAAGGGTGCACCGGTCCTGGAAATACTGCAATACCAGGTCAATGCGTGGAGTGGACAGAGCAAGCTCTATTTCCATCTCCCTGTTCTAAAAATCCATTTAATATATGGTCCCCAGATAGGGGACGTATCAGATATTAAACTGATAAGAACAGATACTACACTTGATCTTAGCCAAAAGGCCGAGAAGCGATAACCCGAGCGGCCCTTGCCTTGCCCGAGCCTGTCCCATACTGCTGTTCACCCCTTGCAGCGATTCAGCCTACTCCTAGGCAATTCCATGGGGCCCTGCAGGCTCACACACATTTACAGCTACTAAGCGGGAGGTGAATAAAGGCCGGAGAGGAAGCCAGACAGGATTTGCTTCTTTTGCTTGCACCACAATGCAGTGCTGAAAGAGGAGGAATCTACATAAAAACGCCTTCCTGGCAACGCCCAAATGCCCTCCTGCCATGCAGATAAACACTGGCAGCGGCAGCAAGTGCATGCCCACAGCCACCCCTTGTTCCTTCACACCTTGTATCAGCTTTAATCCAGTCCTGTGCTGCCTGCTGAGCAGCACTGAACAACACTGCCTGGGCCCAGGCTTTTATCTCTGAGGCAGGCCCCATTATGATGTCAGAAAGCTGGCTCTGGAATCCTGAGGGCTCCACTATGACACGTGCAAAGTTCCGTCTGAACTTTATATAAGACTGTGAGGCTCAGTCAGTCACTCAGTGTTGCCTGAGAGGGCAACACTGCAACAGCCGGCCGCCAGGCTGTCTTTTTTTTGCACATTTATTTGCCTCCAGGAGGCCACAAGAGGGAGACAAGGGACTGCAAAATGGAAAATAGGCATCCACCAACTTTACAGACAACTTCTCTTTGCTCCTACAACCTCCATCCTTGCACAGTTTGTTATTCTTCCAGGTAACATAGTAACAAATCCAAATTGCTGCTCTCTTTGTAGGCAAGCAAGGGTTTGTTGCAACTGCAATTCTTACTTCTTCTTGAAATGTAGGGACGACAGTACATTCCATCACATCCACCTAGTGTACACAGGTAGGTCCATTGTGGCGGGTAGGCGGCTGGCTGCTTTAATGGCTGTTTGCTGTTCCCCTACTCCACTCCACTCCACTATTTGACTGTGGTGCTGCATCAATCAGTGGCTGGCTCAGGTGCAGCTCTTTAACTTACCTAGGAGGGAGGGAGGGAGGGCGGAGAGAAGACAAGGAAGGTGAATGAGCTGTTCCAATGTGAAATGCCGGAAACACAGAAACACAGAAGACACACACACACACACACACACACACACAACAAGAGGTGGCAATGTATTCATTAATTGCATTTAATAAATGAGCTCATTATCACACATGACTGTACAAATGCATTGTCCAACAGGTGTTGAAATAATGGGATTAAAAGGGGAGATCCCTTCAGAAAGACAGAAACAATGGCAAAGAGAAAAAACACTTTTGGAATCTGATTTTAGTCAACACATAAGGGAAGGGTGCACCGGTCCTGGAAATACTGCAATACCAGGTCAATGCGTGGAGTGGACAGAGCAAGCTCTATTTCCATCTCCCTGTTCTAAAAATCCATTTAATATATGGTCCCCAGATAGGGGACGTATCAGATATTAAACTGATAAGAACAGATACTACACTTGATCTTAGCCAAAAGGCCGAGAAGCGATAACCCGAGCGGCCCTTGCCTTGCCCGAGCCTGTCCCATACTGCTGTTCACCCCTTGCAGCGATTCAGCCTACTCCTAGGCAATTCCATGGGGCCCTGCAGGCTCACACACATTTACAGCTACTAAGCGGGAGGTGAATAAAGGCCGGAGAGGAAGCCAGACAGGATTTGCTTCTTTTGCTTGCACCACAATGCAGTGCTGAAAGAGGAGGAATCTACATAAAAACGCCTTCCTGGCAACGCCCAAATGCCCTCCTGCCATGCAGATAAACACTGGCAGCGGCAGCAAGTGCATGCCCACAGCCACCCCTTGTTCCTTCACACCTTGTATCAGCTTTAATCCAGTCCTGTGCTGCCTGCTGAGCAGCACTGAACAACACTGCCTGGGCCCAGGCTTTTATCTCTGAGGCAGGCCCCATTATGATGTCAGAAAGCTGGCTCTGGAATCCTGAGGGCTCCACTATGACACGTGCAAAGTTCCGTCTGAACTTTATATAAGACTGTGAGGCTCAGTCAGTCACTCAGTGTTGCCTGAGAGGGCAACACTGCAACAGCCGGCCGCCAGGCTGTCTTTTTTTTGCACATTTATTTGCCTCCAGGAGGCCACAAGAGGGAGACAAGGGACTGCAAAATGGAAAATAGGCATCCACCAACTTTACAGACAACTTCTCTTTGCTCCTACAACCTCCATCCTTGCACAGTTTGTTATTCTTCCAGGTAACATAGTAACAAATCCAAATTGCTGCTCTCTTTGTAGGCAAGCAAGGGTTTGTTGCAACTGCAATTCTTACTTCTTCTTGAAATGTAGGGACGACAGTACATTCCATCACATCCACCTAGTGTACACAGGTAGGTCCATTGTGGCGGGTAGGCGGCTGGCTGCTTTAATGGCTGTTTGCTGTTCCCCTACTCCACTCCACTCCACTATTTGACTGTGGTGCTGCATCAATCAGTGGCTGGCTCAGGTGCAGCTCTTTAACTTACCTAGGAGGGAGGGAGGGAGGGCGGAGAGAAGACAAGGAAGGTGAATGAGCTGTTCCAATGTGAAATGCCGGAAACACAGAAACACAGAAGACACACACACACACACACACACACACACAACAAGAGGTGGCAATGTATTCATTAATTGCATTTAATAAATGAGCTCATTATCACACATGACTGTACAAATGCATTGTCCAACAGGTGTTGAAATAATGGGATTAAAAGGGGAGATCCCTTCAGAAAGACAGAAACAATGGCAAAGAGAAAAAACACTTTTGGAATCTGATTTTAGTCAACACATAAGGGAAGGGTGCACCGGTCCTGGAAATACTGCAATACCAGGTCAATGCGTGGAGTGGACAGAGCAAGCTCTATTTCCATCTCCCTGTTCTAAAAATCCATTTAATATATGGTCCCCAGATAGGGGACGTATCAGATATTAAACTGATAAGAACAGATACTACACTTGATCTTAGCCAAAAGGCCGAGAAGCGATAACCCGAGCGGCCCTTGCCTTGCCCGAGCCTGTCCCATACTGCTGTTCACCCCTTGCAGCGATTCAGCCTACTCCTAGGCAATTCCATGGGGCCCTGCAGGCTCACACACATTTACAGCTACTAAGCGGGAGGTGAATAAAGGCCGGAGAGGAAGCCAGACAGGATTTGCTTCTTTTGCTTGCACCACAATGCAGTGCTGAAAGAGGAGGAATCTACATAAAAACGCCTTCCTGGCAACGCCCAAATGCCCTCCTGCCATGCAGATAAACACTGGCAGCGGCAGCAAGTGCATGCCCACAGCCACCCCTTGTTCCTTCACACCTTGTATCAGCTTTAATCCAGTCCTGTGCTGCCTGCTGAGCAGCACTGAACAACACTGCCTGGGCCCAGGCTTTTATCTCTGAGGCAGGCCCCATTATGATGTCAGAAAGCTGGCTCTGGAATCCTGAGGGCTCCACTATGACACGTGCAAAGTTCCGTCTGAACTTTATATAAGACTGTGAGGCTCAGTCAGTCACTCAGTGTTGCCTGAGAGGGCAACACTGCAACAGCCGGCCGCCAGGCTGTCTTTTTTTTGCACATTTATTTGCCTCCAGGAGGCCACAAGAGGGAGACAAGGGACTGCAAAATGGAAAATAGGCATCCACCAACTTTACAGACAACTTCTCTTTGCTCCTACAACCTCCATCCTTGCACAGTTTGTTATTCTTCCAGGTAACATAGTAACAAATCCAAATTGCTGCTCTCTTTGTAGGCAAGCAAGGGTTTGTTGCAACTGCAATTCTTACTTCTTCTTGAAATGTAGGGACGACAGTACATTCCATCACATCCACCTAGTGTACACAGGTAGGTCCATTGTGGCGGGTAGGCGGCTGGCTGCTTTAATGGCTGTTTGCTGTTCCCCTACTCCACTCCACTCCACTATTTGACTGTGGTGCTGCATCAATCAGTGGCTGGCTCAGGTGCAGCTCTTTAACTTACCTAGGAGGGAGGGAGGGAGGGCGGAGAGAAGACAAGGAAGGTGAATGAGCTGTTCCAATGTGAAATGCCGGAAACACAGAAACACAGAAGACACACACACACACACACACACACACACAACAAGAGGTGGCAATGTATTCATTAATTGCATTTAATAAATGAGCTCATTATCACACATGACTGTACAAATGCATTGTCCAACAGGTGTTGAAATAATGGGATTAAAAGGGGAGATCCCTTCAGAAAGACAGAAACAATGGCAAAGAGAAAAAACACTTTTGGAATCTGATTTTAGTCAACACATAAGGGAAGGGTGCACCGGTCCTGGAAATACTGCAATACCAGGTCAATGCGTGGAGTGGACAGAGCAAGCTCTATTTCCATCTCCCTGTTCTAAAAATCCATTTAATATATGGTCCCCAGATAGGGGACGTATCAGATATTAAACTGATAAGAACAGATACTACACTTGATCTTAGCCAAAAGGCCGAGAAGCGATAACCCGAGCGGCCCTTGCCTTGCCCGAGCCTGTCCCATACTGCTGTTCACCCCTTGCAGCGATTCAGCCTACTCCTAGGCAATTCCATGGGGCCCTGCAGGCTCACACACATTTACAGCTACTAAGCGGGAGGTGAATAAAGGCCGGAGAGGAAGCCAGACAGGATTTGCTTCTTTTGCTTGCACCACAATGCAGTGCTGAAAGAGGAGGAATCTACATAAAAACGCCTTCCTGGCAACGCCCAAATGCCCTCCTGCCATGCAGATAAACACTGGCAGCGGCAGCAAGTGCATGCCCACAGCCACCCCTTGTTCCTTCACACCTTGTATCAGCTTTAATCCAGTCCTGTGCTGCCTGCTGAGCAGCACTGAACAACACTGCCTGGGCCCAGGCTTTTATCTCTGAGGCAGGCCCCATTATGATGTCAGAAAGCTGGCTCTGGAATCCTGAGGGCTCCACTATGACACGTGCAAAGTTCCGTCTGAACTTTATATAAGACTGTGAGGCTCAGTCAGTCACTCAGTGTTGCCTGAGAGGGCAACACTGCAACAGCCGGCCGCCAGGCTGTCTTTTTTTTGCACATTTATTTGCCTCCAGGAGGCCACAAGAGGGAGACAAGGGACTGCAAAATGGAAAATAGGCATCCACCAACTTTACAGACAACTTCTCTTTGCTCCTACAACCTCCATCCTTGCACAGTTTGTTATTCTTCCAGGTAACATAGTAACAAATCCAAATTGCTGCTCTCTTTGTAGGCAAGCAAGGGTTTGTTGCAACTGCAATTCTTACTTCTTCTTGAAATGTAGGGACGACAGTACATTCCATCACATCCACCTAGTGTACACAGGTAGGTCCATTGTGGCGGGTAGGCGGCTGGCTGCTTTAATGGCTGTTTGCTGTTCCCCTACTCCACTCCACTCCACTATTTGACTG
>NW_027462769.1:0-29956 GCF_050947455.1 Rhinoderma darwinii
GGCGGCATTCGTCTCAGCGCCTGGCAATTAGTATAGGAGCACTGTGTTTGACTTCTCTGGATGTTTCCCAGGCGAGTTATTGACAAGTAAATCCTAGACGCTCGATCTTGGTTATTTTCGCTTTCGCGGCTGGCAGTAAAAGAACCATGTTTCTGTGAATAACTCCTGAACCGTAAGTCCTAGACGCTCGCTCTTGGCTGCATTCGATTCAGCTCGTGGCAGCCAGTCTAAAAAACACTATCTTGGACTTCTCTGCATGTTTCCCAGGCGAGCAATTGGCAGCATGTTCAGAACCATGTTTCTGTGAATAACTCCTGAACCGTAAGTCCTAGACGCTCGCTCTTGGCTGCATTCGATTCAGCTCGTGGCAGCCAGTCTAAAAAACACTATCTTGGACTTCTCTGCATGTTCCTAAGGCAAATGTTTCTAAAGCTAATTCTTGAACCGTAAGTCCTAGACGCTCGATCTTGGCGGCATTCGTCTCAGCGCCTGGCAATTAGTATAGGAGCACTGTGTTTGACTTCTCTGGATGTTTCCCAGGCGAGTTATTGACAAGTAAATCCTAGACGCTCGATCTTGGTTATTTTCGCTTTCGCGGCTGGCAGTAAAAGAACCATGTTTCTGTGAATAACTCCTGAACCGTAAGTCCTAGACGCTCGCTCTTGGCTGCATTCGATTCAGCTCGTGGCAGCCAGTCTAAAAAACACTATCTTGGACTTCTCTGCATGTTTCCCAGGCGAGCAATTGGCAGCATGTTCAGAACCATGTTTCTGTGAATAACTCCTGAACCGTAAGTCCTAGACGCTCGCTCTTGGCTGCATTCGATTCAGCTCGTGGCAGCCAGTCTAAAAAACACTATCTTGGACTTCTCTGCATGTTTCCCAGGCGAGCAATTGGCAGCATGTTCAGAACCATGTTTCTGTGAATAACTCCTGAACCGTAAGTCCTAGACGCTCGCTCTTGGCTGCATTCGATTCAGCTCGTGGCAGCCAGTCTAAAAAACACTATCTTGGACTTCTCTGCATGTTTCCCAGGCGAGCAATTGGCAGCATGTTCAGAACCATGTTTCTGTGAATAACTCCTGAACCGTAAGTCCTAGACGCTCGCTCTTGGCTGCATTCGATTCAGCTCGTGGCAGCCAGTCTAAAAAACACTATCTTGGACTTCTCTGCATGTTTCCCAGGCGAGAAATTGGCAGCATGTTCAGAACCATGTTTCTGTGAATAACTCCTGAACCGTAAGTCCTAGACGCTCGATCTTGGCGGCATTCGTCTCAGCGCCTGGCAATTAGTATAGGAGCACTGTGTTTGACTTCTCTGGATGTTTCCCAGGCGAGTTATTGACAAGTAAATCCTAGACGCTCGATCTTGGTTATTTTCGCTTTCGCGGCTGGCAGTAAAAGAACCATGTTTCTGTGAATAACTCCTGAACCGTAAGTCCTAGACGCTCGCTCTTGGCTGCATTCGATTCAGCTCGTGGCAGCCAGTCTAAAAAACACTATCTTGGACTTCTCTGCATGTTTCCCAGGCGAGAAATTGGCAGCATGTTCAGAACCATGTTTCTGTGAATAACTCCTGAACCGTAAGTCCTAGACGCTCGATCTTGGCGGCATTCGTCTCAGCGCCTGGCAATTAGTATAGGAGCACTGTGTTTGACTTCTCTGGATGTTTCCCAGGCGAGTTATTGACAAGTAAATCCTAGACGCTCGATCTTGGTTATTTTCGCTTTCGCGGCTGGCAGTAAAAGAACCATGTTTCTGTGAATAACTCCTGAACCGTAAGTCCTAGACGCTCGCTCTTGGCTGCATTCGATTCAGCTCGTGGCAGCCAGTCTAAAAAACACTATCTTGGACTTCTCTGCATGTTTCCCAGGCGAGAAATTGGCAGCATGTTCAGAACCATGTTTCTGTGAATAACTCCTGAACCGTAAGTCCTAGACGCTTGATCTTGGCGGCATTCGTCTCAGCGCCTGGCAATTAGTATAGGAGCACTGTGTTTGACTTCTCTGGATGTTTCCCAGGCGAGTTATTGACAAGTAAATCCTAGACGCTCGATCTTGGTTATTTTCGCTTTCGCGGCTGGCAGTAAAAGAACCATGTTTCTGTGAATAACTCCTGAACCGTAAGTCCTAGACGCTCGCTCTTGGCTGCATTCGATTCAGCTCGTGGCAGCCAGTCTAAAAAACACTATCTTGGACTTCTCTGCATGTTTCCCAGGCGAGCAATTGGCAGCATGTTCAGAACCATGTTTCTGTGAATAACTCCTGAACCGTAAGTCCTAGACGCTCGCTCTTGGCTGCATTCGATTCAGCTCGTGGCAGCCAGTCTAAAAAACACTATCTTGGACTTCTCTGCATGTTTCCCAGGCGAGAAATTGGCAGCATGTTCAGAACCATGTTTCTGTGAATAACTCCTGAACCGTAAGTCCTAGACGCTCGATCTTGGCGGCATTCGTCTCAGCGCCTGGCAATTAGTATAGGAGCACTGTGTTTGACTTCTCTGGATGTTTCCCAGGCGAGTTATTGACAAGTAAATCCTAGACGCTCGATCTTGGTTATTTTCGCTTTCGCGGCTGGCAGTAAAAGAACCATGTTTCTGTGAATAACTCCTGAACCGTAAGTCCTAGACGCTCGCTCTTGGCTGCATTCGATTCAGCTCGTGGCAGCCAGTCTAAAAAACACTATCTTGGACTTCTCTGCATGTTTCCCAGACGAGAAATTGGCAGCATGTTCAGAACCATGTTTCTGTGAATAACTCCTGAACCGTAAGTCCTAGACGCTCGATCTTGGCGGCATTCGTCTCAGCGCCTGGCAATTAGTATAGGAGCACTGTGTTTGACTTCTCTGGATGTTTCCCAGGCGAGTTATTGACAAGTAAATCCTAGACGCTCGATCTTGGTTATTTTCGCTTTCGCGGCTGGCAGTAAAAGAACCATGTTTCTGTGAATAACTCCTGAACCGTAAGTCCTAGACGCTCGCTCTTGGCTGCATTCGATTCAGCTCGTGGCAGCCAGTCTAAAAAACACTATCTTGGACTTCTCTGCATGTTTCCCAGGCGAGCAATTGGCAGCATGTTCAGAACCATGTTTCTGTGAATAACTCCTGAACCGTAAGTCCTAGACGCTCGCTCTTGGCTGCATTCGATTCAGCTCGTGGCAGCCAGTCTAAAAACACTATCTTGGACTTCTCTGCATGTTTCCCAGGCGAGCAATTGGCAGCATGTTCAGAACCATGTTTCTGTGAATAACTCCTGAACCGTAAGTCCTAGACGCTCGCTCTTGGCTGCATTCGATTCAGCTCGTGGCAGCCAGTCAAAAAAACACTATCTTGGACTTCTCTGCATGTTTCCCAGGCGAGAAATTGGCAGCATGTTCAGAACCATGTTTCTGTGAATAACTCCTGAACCGTAAGTCCTAGACGCTCGATCTTGGCGGCATTCGTCTCAGCGCCTGGCAATTAGTATAGGAGCACTGTGTTTGACTTCTCTGGATGTTTCCCAGGCGAGTTATTGACAAGTAAATCCTAGACGCTCGATCTTGGTTATTTTCGCTTTCGCGGCTGGCAGTAAAAGAACCATGTTTCTGTGAATAACTCCTGAACCGTAAGTCCTAGACGCTCGCTCTTGGCTGCATTCGATTCAGCTCGTGGCAGCCAGTCTAAAAAACACTATCTTGGACTTCTCTGCATGTTTCCCAGGCGAGAAATTGGCAGCATGTTCAGAACCATGTTTCTGTGAATAACTCCTGAACCGTAAGTCCTAGACGCTCGATCTTGGCGGCATTCGTCTCAGCGCCTGGCAATTAGTATAGGAGCACTGTGTTTGACTTCTCTGGATGTTTCCCAGGCGAGTTATTGACAAGTAAATCCTAGACGCTCGATCTTGGTTATTTTCGCTTTCGCGGCTGGCAGTAAAAGAACCATGTTTCTGTGAATAACTCCTGAACCGTAAGTCCTAGACGCTCGCTCTTGGCTGCATTCGATTCAGCTCGTGGCAGCCAGTCTAAAAAACACTATCTTGGACTTCTCTGCATGTTTCCCAGGCGAGCAATTGGCAGCATGTTCAGAACCATGTTTCTGTGAATAACTCCTGAACCGTAAGTCCTAGACGCTCGCTCTTGGCTGCATTCGATTCAGCTCGTGGCAGCCAGTCTAAAAAACACTATCTTGGACTTCTCTGCATGTTTCCCAGGCGAGCAATTGGCAGCATGTTCAGAACCATGTTTCTGTGAATAACTCCTGAACCGTAAGTCCTAGACGCTCGCTCTTGGCTGCATTCGATTCAGCTCGTGGCAGCCAGTCTAAAAAACACTATCTTGGACTTCTCTGCATGTTTCCCAGGCGAGCAATTGGCAGCATGTTCAGAACCATGTTTCTGTGAATAACTCCTGAACCGTAAGTCCTAGACGCTCGCTCTTGGCTGCATTCGATTCAGCTCGTGGCAGCCAGTCTAAAAAACACTATCTTGGACTTCTCTGCATGTTTCCCAGGCGAGCAATTGGCAGCATGTTCAGAACCATGTTTCTGTGAATAACTCCTGAACCGTAAGTCCTAGACGCTCGCTCTTGGCTGCATTCGATTCAGCTCGTGGCAGCCAGTCTAAAAAACACTATCTTGGACTTCTCTGCATGTTTCCCAGGCGAGCAATTGGCAGCATGTTCAGAACCATGTTTCTGTGAATAACTCCTGAACCGTAAGTCCTAGACGCTCGATCTTGGCGGCATTCGATTCAGCTCGTGGCAGCCAGTCTAAAAACACTATCTTGGACTTCTCTGCATGTTTCCCAGGCGAGCAATTGGCAGCATGTTCAGAACCATGTTCCTGTGAATAACTCCTGAACCGTAAGTCCTAGACGCTCGCTCTTGGCTGCATTCGATTCAGCTCGTGGCAGCCAGTCTAAAAAACACTATCTTGGACTTCTCTGCATGTTCCTAAGGCAAATGTTTCTAAAGCTAATTCTTGAACCGTAAGTCCTAGACGCTCGATCTTGGCGGCATTCGTCTCAGCGCCTGGCAATTAGTATAGGAGCACTGTGTTTGACTTCTCTGGATGTTTCCCAGGCGAGTTATTGACAAGTAAATCCTAGACGCTCGATCTTGGTTATTTTCGCTTTCGCGGCTGGCAGTAAAAGAACCATGTTTCTGTGAATAACTCCTGAACCGTAAGTCCTAGACGCTCGCTCTTGGCTGCATTCGATTCAGCTCGTGGCAGCCAGTCTAAAAAACACTATCTTGGACTTCTCTGCATGTTTCCCAGGCGAGCAATTGGCAGCATGTTCAGAACCATGTTTCTGTGAATAACTCCTGAACCGTAAGTCCTAGACGCTCGCTCTTGGCTGCATTCGATTCAGCTCGTGGCAGCCAGTCTAAAAAACACTATCTTGGACTTCTCTGCATGTTCCTAAGGCAAATGTTTCTAAAGCTAATTCTTGAACCGTAAGTCCTAGACGCTCGATCTTGGCGGCATTCGTCTCAGCGCCTGGCAATTAGTATAGGAGCACTGTGTTTGACTTCTCTGGATGTTTCCCAGGCGAGTTATTGACAAGTAAATCCTAGACGCTCGATCTTGGTTATTTTCGCTTTCGCGGCTGGCAGTAAAAGAACCATGTTTCTGTGAATAACTCCTGAACCGTAAGTCCTAGACGCTCGCTCTTGGCTGCATTCGATTCAGCTCGTGGCAGCCAGTCTAAAAAACACTATCTTGGACTTCTCTGCATGTTTCCCAGGCGAGCAATTGGCAGCATGTTCAGAACCATGTTTCTGTGAATAACTCCTGAACCGTAAGTCCTAGACGCTCGCTCTTGGCTGCATTCGATTCAGCTCGTGGCAGCCAGTCTAAAAAACACTATCTTGGACTTCTCTGCATGTTTCCCAGGCGAGCAATTGGCAGCATGTTCAGAACCATGTTTCTGTGAATAACTCCTGAACCGTAAGTCCTAGACGCTCGCTCTTGGCTGCATTCGATTCAGCTCGTGGCAGCCAGTCTAAAAAACACTATCTTGGACTTCTCTGCATGTTTCCCAGGCGAGCAATTGGCAGCATGTTCAGAACCATGTTTCTGTGAATAACTCCTGAACCGTAAGTCCTAGACGCTCGCTCTTGGCTGCATTCGATTCAGCTCGTGGCAGCCAGTCTAAAAAACACTATCTTGGACTTCTCTGCATGTTTCCCAGGCGAGCAATTGGCAGCATGTTCAGAACCATGTTTCTGTGAATAACTCCTGAACCGTAAGTCCTAGACGCTCGCTCTTGGCTGCATTCGATTCAGCTCGTGGCAGCCAGTCTAAAAAACACTATCTTGGACTTCTCTGCATGTTTCCCAGGCGAGCAATTGGCAGCATGTTCAGAACCATGTTTCTGTGAATAACTCCTGAACCGTAAGTCCTAGACGCTCGCTCTTGGCTGCATTCGATTCAGCTCGTGGCAGCCAGTCTAAAAAACACTATCTTGGACTTCTCTGCATGTTTCCCAGGCGAGCAATTGGCAGCATGTTCAGAACCATGTTTCTGTGAATAACTCCTGAACCGTAAGTCCTAGACGCTCGCTCTTGGCTGCATTCGATTCAGCTCGTGGCAGCCAGTCTAAAAAACACTATCTTGGACTTCTCTGCATGTTTCCCAGGCGAGCAATTGGCAGCATGTTCAGAACCATGTTTCTGTGAATAACTCCTGAACCGTAAGTCCTAGACGCTCGATCTTGGCGGCATTCGATTCAGCTCGTGGCAGCCAGTCTAAAAAACACTATCTTGGACTTCTCTGCATGTTTCCCAGGCGAGCAATTGGCAGCATGTTCAGAACCATGTTTCTGTGAATAACTCCTGAACCGTAAGTCCTAGACGCTCGCTCTTGGCTGCATTCGATTCAGCTCGTGGCAGCCAGTCTAAAAAACACTATCTTGGACTTCTCTGCATGTTCCTAAGGCAAATGTTTCTAAAGCTAATTCTTGAACCGTAAGTCCTAGACGCTCGATCTTGGCGGCATTCGTCTCAGCGCCTGGCAATTAGTATAGGAGCACTGTGTTTGACTTCTCTGGATGTTTCCCAGGCGAGTTATTGACAAGTAAATCCTAGACGCTCGATCTTGGTTATTTTCGCTTTCGCGGCTGGCAGTAAAAGAACCATGTTTCTGTGAATAACTCCTGAACCGTAAGTCCTAGACGCTCGCTCTTGGCTGCATTCGATTCAGCTCGTGGCAGCCAGTCTAAAAAACACTATCTTGGACTTCTCTGCATGTTTCCCAGGCGAGCAATTGGCAGCATGTTCAGAACCATGTTTCTGTGAATAACTCCTGAACCGTAAGTCCTAGACGCTCGCTCTTGGCTGCATTCGATTCAGCTCGTGGCAGCCAGTCTAAAAAACACTATCTTGGACTTCTCTGCATGTTTCCCAGGCGAGAAATTGGCAGCATGTTCAGAACCATGTTTCTGTGAATAACTCCTGAACCGTAAGTCCTAGACGCTCGATCTTGGCGGCATTCGTCTCAGCGCCTGGCAATTAGTATAGGAGCACTGTGTTTGACTTCTCTGGATGTTTCCCAGGCGAGTTATTGACAAGTAAATCCTAGACGCTCGATCTTGGTTATTTTCGCTTTCGCGGCTGGCAGTAAAAGAACCATGTTTCTGTGAATAACTCCTGAACCGTAAGTCCTAGACGCTCGCTCTTGGCTGCATTCGATTCAGCTCGTGGCAGCCAGTCTAAAAAACACTATCTTGGACTTCTCTGCATGTTTCCCAGACGAGAAATTGGCAGCATGTTCAGAACCATGTTTCTGTGAATAACTCCTGAACCGTAAGTCCTAGACGCTCGATCTTGGCGGCATTCGTCTCAGCGCCTGGCAATTAGTATAGGAGCACTGTGTTTGACTTCTCTGGATGTTTCCCAGGCGAGTTATTGACAAGTAAATCCTAGACGCTCGATCTTGGTTATTTTCGCTTTCGCGGCTGGCAGTAAAAGAACCATGTTTCTGTGAATAACTCCTGAACCGTAAGTCCTAGACGCTCGCTCTTGGCTGCATTCGATTCAGCTCGTGGCAGCCAGTCTAAAAAACACTATCTTGGACTTCTCTGCATGTTTCCCAGGCGAGCAATTGGCAGCATGTTCAGAACCATGTTTCTGTGAATAACTCCTGAACCGTAAGTCCTAGACGCTCGCTCTTGGCTGCATTCGATTCAGCTCGTGGCAGCCAGTCTAAAAAACACTATCTTGGACTTCTCTGCATGTTTCCCAGGCGAGCAATTGGCAGCATGTTCAGAACCATGTTTCTGTGAATAACTCCTGAACCGTAAGTCCTAGACGCTCGCTCTTGGCTGCATTCGATTCAGCTCGTGGCAGCCAGTCTAAAAAACACTATCTTGGACTTCTCTGCATGTTTCCCAGGCGAGAAATTGGCAGCATGTTCAGAACCATGTTTCTGTGAATAACTCCTGAACCGTAAGTCCTAGACGCTCGATATTGGCGGCATTCGTCTCAGCGCCTGGCAATTAGTATAGGAGCACTGTGTTTGACTTCTCTGGATGTTTCCCAGGCGAGTTATTGACAAGTAAATCCTAGACGCTCGATCTTGGTTATTTTCGCTTTCGCGGCTGGCAGTAAAAGAACCATGTTTCTGTGAATAACTCCTGAACCGTAAGTCCTAGACGCTCGCTCTTGGCTGCATTCGATTCAGCTCGTGGCAGCCAGTCTAAAAAACACTATCTTGGACTTCTCTGCATGTTTCCCAGGCGAGCAATTGGCAGCATGTTCAGAACCATGTTTCTGTGAATAACTCCTGAACCGTAAGTCCTAGACGCTCGCTCTTGGCTGCATTCGATTCAGCTCGTGGCAGCCAGTCTAAAAAACACTATCTTGGACTTCTCTGCATGTTTCCCAGGCGAGCAATTGGCAGCATGTTCAGAACCATGTTTCTGTGAATAACTCCTGAACCGTAAGTCCTAGACGCTCGCTCTTGGCTGCATTCGATTCAGCTCGTGGCAGCCAGTCTAAAAAACACTATCTTGGACTTCTCTGCATGTTTCCCAGGCGAGCAATTGGCAGCATGTTCAGAACCATGTTTCTGTGAATAACTCCTGAACCGTAAGTCCTAGACGCTCGCTCTTGGCTGCATTCGATTCAGCTCGTGGCAGCCAGTCTAAAAAACACTATCTTGGACTTCTCTGCATGTTTCCCAGGCGAGCAATTGGCAGCATGTTCAGAACCATGTTTCTGTGAATAACTCCTGAACCGTAAGTCCTAGACGCTCGCTCTTGGCTGCATTCGATTCAGCTCGTGGCAGCCAGTCTAAAAAACACTATCTTGGACTTCTCTGCATGTTTCCCAGGCGAGCAATTGGCAGCATGTTCAGAACCATGTTTCTGTGAATAACTCCTGAACCGTAAGTCCTAGACGCTCGCTCTTGGCTGCATTCGATTCAGCTCGTGGCAGCCAGTCTAAAAACACTATCTTGGACTTCTCTGCATGTTTCCCAGGCGAGCAATTGGCAGCATGTTCAGAACCATGTTTCTGTGAATAACTCCTTAACCGTAAGTCCTAGACGCTCGCTCTTGGCTGCATTCGATTCAGCTCGTGGCAGCCAGTCTAAAAAACACTATCTTGGACTTCTCTGCATGTTTCCCAGGCGAGCAATTGGCAGCATGTTCAGAACCATGTTTCTGTGAATAACTCCTGAACCGTAAGTCCTAGACGCTCGCTCTTGGCTGCATTCGATTCAGCTCGTGGCAGCCAGTCTAAAAAACACTATCTTGGACTTCTCTGCATGTTTCCCAGGCGAGCAATTGGCAGCATGTTCAGAACCATGTTTCTGTGAATAACTCCTGAACCGTAAGTCCTAGACGCTCGCTCTTGGCTGCATTCGATTCAGCTCGTGGCAGCCAGTCTAAAAAACACTATCTTGGACTTCTCTGCATGTTCCTAAGGCAAATGTTTCTAAAGCTAATTCTTGAACCGTAAGTCCTAGACGCTCGATCTTGGCGGCATTCGTCTCAGCGCCTGGCAATTAGTATAGGAGCACTGTGTTTGACTTCTCTGGATGTTTCCCAGGCGAGTTATTGACAAGTAAATCCTAGACGCTCGATCTTGGTTATTTTCGCTTTCGCGGCTGGCAGTAAAAGAACCATGTTTCTGTGAATAACTCCTGAACCGTAAGTCCTAGACGCTCGCTCTTGGCTGCATTCGATTCAGCTCGTGGCAGCCAGTCTAAAAAACACTATCTTGGACTTCTCTGCATGTTTCCCAGGCGAGCAATTGGCAGCATGTTCAGAACCATGTTTCTGTGAATAACTCCTGAACCGTAAGTCCTAGACGCTCGCTCTTGGCTGCATTCGATTCAGCTCGTGGCAGCCAGTCTAAAAAACACTATCTTGGACTTCTCTGCATGTTTCCCAGGCGAGCAATTGGCAGCATGTTCAGAACCATGTTTCTGTGAATAACTCCTGAACCGTAAGTCCTAGACGCTCGCTCTTGGCTGCATTCGATTCAGCTCGTGGCAGCCAGTCTAAAAAACACTATCTTGGACTTCTCTGCATGTTTCCCAGGCGAGCAATTGGCAGCATGTTCAGAACCATGTTTCTGTGAATAACTCCTGAACCGTAAGTCCTAGACGCTCGCTCTTGGCTGCATTCGATTCAGCTCGTGGCAGCCAGTCTAAAAAACACTATCTTGGACTTCTCTGCATGTTTCCCAGGCGAGCAATTGGCAGCATGTTCAGAACCATGTTTCTGTGAATAACTCCTGAACCGTAAGTCCTAGACGCTCGCTCTTGGCTGCATTCGATTCAGCTCGTGGCAGCCAGTCTAAAAAACACTATCTTGGACTTCTCTGCATGTTTCCCAGGCGAGCAATTGGCAGCATGTTCAGAACCATGTTTCTGTGAATAACTCCTGAACCGTAAGTCCTAGACGCTCGCTCTTGGCTGCATTCGATTCAGCTCGTGGCAGCCAGTCTAAAAAACACTATCTTGGACTTCTCTGCATGTTTCCCAGGCGAGCAATTGGCAGCATGTTCAGAACCATGTTTCTGTGAATAACTCCTGAACCGTAAGTCCTAGACGCTCGCTCTTGGCTGCATTCGATTCAGCTCGTGGCAGCCAGTCTAAAAAACACTATCTTGGACTTCTCTGCATGTTTCCCAGGCGAGCAATTGGCAGCATGTTCAGAACCATGTTTCTGTGAATAACTCCTTAACCGTAAGTCCTAGACGCTCGCTCTTGGCTGCATTCGATTCAGCTCGTGGCAGCCAGTCTAAAAAACACTATCTTGGACTTCTCTGCATGTTTCCCAGGCGAGCAATTGGCAGCATGTTCAGAACCATGTTTCTGTGAATAACTCCTGAACCGTAAGTCCTAGACGCTCGCTCTTGGCTGCATTCGATTCAGCTCGTGGCAGCCAGTCTAAAAAACACTATCTTGGACTTCTCTGCATGTTTCCCAGGCGAGCAATTGGCAGCATGTTCAGAACCATGTTTCTGTGAATAACTCCTGAACCGTAAGTCCTAGACGCTCGCTCTTGGCTGCATTCGATTCAGCTCGTGGCAGCCAGTCTAAAAAACACTATCTTGGACTTCTCTGCATGTTCCTAAGGCAAATGTTTCTAAAGCTAATTCTTGAACCGTAAGTCCTAGACGCTCGATCTTGGCGGCATTCGTCTCAGCGCCTGGCAATTAGTATAGGAGCACTGTGTTTGACTTCTCTGGATGTTTCCCAGGCGAGTTATTGACAAGTAAATCCTAGACGCTCGATCTTGGTTATTTTCGCTTTCGCGGCTGGCAGTAAAAGAACCATGTTTCTGTGAATAACTCCTGAACCGTAAGTCCTAGACGCTCGCTCTTGGCTGCATTCGATTCAGCTCGTGGCAGCCAGTCTAAAAAACACTATCTTGGACTTCTCTGCATGTTTCCCAGGCGAGCAATTGGCAGCATGTTCAGAACCATGTTTCTGTGAATAACTCCTGAACCGTAAGTCCTAGACGCTCGCTCTTGGCTGCATTCGATTCAGCTCGTGGCAGCCAGTCTAAAAAACACTATCTTGGACTTCTCTGCATGTTTCCCAGGCGAGCAATTGGCAGCATGTTCAGAACCATGTTTCTGTGAATAACTCCTGAACCGTAAGTCCTAGACGCTCGCTCTTGGCTGCATTCGATTCAGCTCGTGGCAGCCAGTCTAAAAAACACTATCTTGGACTTCTCTGCATGTTTCCCAGGCGAGCAATTGGCAGCATGTTCAGAACCATGTTTCTGTGAATAACTCCTGAACCGTAAGTCCTAGACGCTCGCTCTTGGCTGCATTCGATTCAGCTCGTGGCAGCCAGTCTAAAAAACACTATCTTGGACTTCTCTGCATGTTTCCCAGGCGAGCAATTGGCAGCATGTTCAGAACCATGTTTCTGTGAATAACTCCTGAACCGTAAGTCCTAGACGCTCGCTCTTGGCTGCATTCGATTCAGCTCGTGGCAGCCAGTCTAAAAAACACTATCTTGGACTTCTCTGCATGTTTCCCAGGCGAGCAATTGGCAGCATGTTCAGAACCATGTTTCTGTGAATAACTCCTGAACCGTAAGTCCTAGACGCTCGCTCTTGGCTGCATTCGATTCAGCTCGTGGCAGCCAGTCTAAAAAACACTATCTTGGACTTCTCTGCATGTTTCCCAGGCGAGCAATTGGCAGCATGTTCAGAACCATGTTTCTGTGAATAACTCCTGAACCGTAAGTCCTAGACACGCTCGCTCTTGGCTGCATTCGATTCAGCTCGTGGCAGCCAGTCTAAAAAACACTATCTTGGACTTCTCTGCATGTTTCCCAGGCGAGCAATTGGCAGCATGTTCAGAACCATGTTTCTGTGAATAACTCCTGAACCGTAAGTCCTAGACGCTCGCTCTTGGCTGCATTCGATTCAGCTCGTGGCAGCCAGTCTAAAAAACACTATCTTGGACTTCTCTGCATGTTTCCCAGGCGAGCAATTGGCAGCATGTTCAGAACCATGTTTCTGTGAATAACTCCTGAACCGTAAGTCCTAGACGCTCGCTCTTGGCTGCATTCGATTCAGCTCGTGGCAGCCAGTCTAAAAAACACTATCTTGGACTTCTCTGCATGTTTCCCAGGCGAGCAATTGGCAGCATGTTCAGAACCATGTTTCTGTGAATAACTCCTGAACCGTAAGTCCTAGACGCTCGCTCTTGGCTGCATTCGATTCAGCTCGTGGCAGCCAGTCTAAAAAACACTATCTTGGACTTCTCTGCATGTTTCCCAGGCGAGCAATTGGCAGCATGTTCAGAACCATGTTTCTGTGAATAACTCCTGAACCGTAAGTCCTAGACGCTCGCTCTTGGCTGCATTCGATTCAGCTCGTGGCAGCCAGTCTAAAAAACACTATCTTGGACTTCTCTGCATGTTTCCCAGGCGAGCAATTGGCAGCATGTTCAGAACCATGTTTCTGTGAATAACTCCTGAACCGTAAGTCCTAGACGCTCGCTCTTGGCTGCATTCGATTCAGCTCGTGGCAGCCAGTCTAAAAAACACTATCTTGGACTTCTCTGCATGTTTCCCAGGCGAGAAATTGGCAGCATGTTCAGAACCATGTTTCTGTGAATAACTCCTGAACCGTAAGTCCTAGACGCTCGATCTTGGCGGCATTCGTCTCAGCGCCTGGCAATTAGTATAGGAGCACTGTGTTTGACTTCTCTGGATGTTTCCCAGGCGAGTTATTGACAAGTAAATCCTAGACGCTCGATCTTGGTTATTTTCGCTTTCGCGGCTGGCAGTAAAAGAACCATGTTTCTGTGAATAACTCCTGAACCGTAAGTCCTAGACGCTCGCTCTTGGCTGCATTCGATTCAGCTCGTGGCAGCCAGTCTAAAAAACACTATCTTGGACTTCTCTGCATGTTTCCCAGACGAGAAATTGGCAGCATGTTCAGAACCATGTTTCTGTGAATAACTCCTGAACCGTAAGTCCTAGACGCTCGATCTTGGCGGCATTCGTCTCAGCGTCTGGCAATTAGTATAGGAGCACTGTGTTTGACTTCTCTGGATGTTTCCCAGGCGAGTTATTGACAAGTAAATCCTAGACGCTCGATCTTGGTTATTTTCGCTTTCGCGGCTGGCAGTAAAAGAACCATGTTTCTGTGAATAACTCCTGAACCGTAAGTCCTAGACGCTCGCTCTTGGCTGCATTCGATTCAGCTCGTGGCAGCCAGTCTAAAAAACACTATCTTGGACTTCTCTGCATGTTTCCCAGGCGAGCAATTGGCAGCATGTTCAGAACCATGTTTCTGTGAATAACTCCTGAACCGTAAGTCCTAGACGCTCGCTCTTGGCTGCATTCGATTCAGCTCGTGGCAGCCAGTCTAAAAAACACTATCTTGGACTTCTCTGCATGTTTCCCAGGCGAGCAATTGGCAGCATGTTCAGAACCATGTTTCTGTGAATAACTCCTGAACCGTAAGTCCTAGACGCTCGCTCTTGGCTGCATTCGATTCAGCTCGTGGCAGCCAGTCTAAAAAACACTATCTTGGACTTCTCTGCATGTTTCCCAGGCGAGCAATTGGCAGCATGTTCAGAACCATGTTTCTGTGAATAACTCCTGAACCGTAAGTCCTAGACGCTCGCTCTTGGCTGCATTCGATTCAGCTCGTGGCAGCCAGTCTAAAAAACACTATCTTGGACTTCTCTGCATGTTTCCCAGGCGAGCAATTGGCAGCATGTTCAGAACCATGTTTCTGTGAATAACTCCTGAACCGTAAGTCCTAGACGCTCGCTCTTGGCTGCATTCGATTCAGCTCGTGGCAGCCAGTCTAAAAAACACTATCTTGGACTTCTCTGCATGTTTCCCAGGCGAGCAATTGGCAGCATGTTCAGAACCATGTTTCTGTGAATAACTCCTGAACCGTAAGTCCTAGACGCTCGCTCTTGGCTGCATTCGATTCAGCTCGTGGCAGCCAGTCTAAAAAACACTATCTTGGACTTCTCTGCATGTTTCCCAGGCGAGCAATTGGCAGCATGTTCAGAACCATGTTTCTGTGAATAACTCCTGAACCGTAAGTCCTAGACGCTCGCTCTTGGCTGCATTCGATTCAGCTCGTGGCAGCCAGTCTAAAAAACACTATCTTGGACTTCTCTGCATGTTTCCCAGGCGAGCAATTGGCAGCATGTTCAGAACCATGTTTCTGTGAATAACTCCTGAACCGTAAGTCCTAGACGCTCGCTCTTGGCTGCATTCGATTCAGCTCGTGGCAGCCAGTCTAAAAAACACTATCTTGGACTTCTCTGCATGTTTCCCAGGCGAGCAATTGGCAGCATGTTCAGAACCATGTTTCTGTGAATAACTCCTGAACCGTAAGTCCTAGACGCTCGCTCTTGGCTGCATTCGATTCAGCTCGTGGCAGCCAGTCTAAAAAACACTATCTTGGACTTCTCTGCATGTTTCCCAGGCGAGAAATTGGCAGCATGTTCAGAACCATGTTTCTGTGAATAACTCCTGAACCGTAAGTCCTAGACGCTCGATCTTGGCGGCATTCGTCTCAGCGCCTGGCAATTAGTATAGGAGCACTGTGTTTGACTTCTCTGGATGTTTCCCAGGCGAGTTATTGACAAGTAAATCCTAGACGCTCGATCTTGGTTATTTTCGCTTTCGCGGCTGGCAGTAAAAGAACCATGTTTCTGTGAATAACTCCTGAACCGTAAGTCCTAGACGCTCGCTCTTGGCTGCATTCGATTCAGCTCGTGGCAGCCAGTCTAAAAAACACTATCTTGGACTTCTCTGCATGTTTCCCAGACGAGAAATTGGCAGCATGTTCAGAACCATGTTTCTGTGAATAACTCCTGAACCGTAAGTCCTAGACGCTCGATCTTGGCGGCATTCGTCTCAGCGTCTGGCAATTAGTATAGGAGCACTGTGTTTGACTTCTCTGGATGTTTCCCAGGCGAGTTATTGACAAGTAAATCCTAGACGCTCGATCTTGGTTATTTTCGCTTTCGCGGCTGGCAGTAAAAGAACCATGTTTCTGTGAATAACTCCTGAACCGTAAGTCCTAGACGCTCGCTCTTGGCTGCATTCGATTCAGCTCGTGGCAGCCAGTCTAAAAAACACTATCTTGGACTTCTCTGCATGTTTCCCAGGCGAGCAATTGGCAGCATGTTCAGAACCATGTTTCTGTGAATAACTCCTGAACCGTAAGTCCTAGACGCTCGCTCTTGGCTGCATTCGATTCAGCTCGTGGCAGCCAGTCTAAAAAACACTATCTTGGACTTCTCTGCATGTTTCCCAGGCGAGCAATTGGCAGCATGTTCAGAACCATGTTTCTGTGAATAACTCCTGAACCGTAAGTCCTAGACGCTCGCTCTTGGCTGCATTCGATTCAGCTCGTGGCAGCCAGTCTAAAAAACACTATCTTGGACTTCTCTGCATGTTTCCCAGGCGAGCAATTGGCAGCATGTTCAGAACCATGTTTCTGTGAATAACTCCTGAACCGTAAGTCCTAGACGCTCGCTCTTGGCTGCATTCGATTCAGCTCGTGGCAGCCAGTCTAAAAAACACTATCTTGGACTTCTCTGCATGTTTCCCAGGCGAGCAATTGGCAGCATGTTCAGAACCATGTTTCTGTGAATAACTCCTGAACCGTAAGTCCTAGACGCTCGCTCTTGGCTGCATTCGATTCAGCTCGTGGCAGCCAGTCTAAAAAACACTATCTTGGACTTCTCTGCATGTTTCCCAGGCGAGAAATTGGCAGCATGTTCAGAACCATGTTTCTGTGAATAACTCCTGAACCGTAAGTCCTAGACGCTCGATCTTGGCGGCATTCGTCTCAGCGCCTGGCAATTAGTATAGGAGCACTGTGTTTGACTTCTCTGGATGTTTCCCAGGCGAGTTATTGACAAGTAAATCCTAGACGCTCGATCTTGGTTATTTTCGCTTTCGCGGCTGGCAGTAAAAGAACCATGTTTCTGTGAATAACTCCTGAACCGTAAGTCCTAGACGCTCGCTCTTGGCTGCATTCGATTCAGCTCGTGGCAGCCAGTCTAAAAAACACTATCTTGGACTTCTCTGCATGTTTCCCAGGCGAGAAATTGGCAGCATGTTCAGAACCATGTTTCTGTGAATAACTCCTGAACCGTAAGTCCTAGACGCTCGATCTTGGCGGCATTCGTCTCAGCGCCTGGCAATTAGTATAGGAGCACTGTGTTTGACTTCTCTGGATGTTTCCCAGGCGAGTTATTGACAAGTAAATCCTAGACGCTCGATCTTGGTTATTTTCGCTTTCGCGGCTGGCAGTAAAAGAACCATGTTTCTGTGAATAACTCCTGAACCGTAAGTCCTAGACGCTCGCTCTTGGCTGCATTCGATTCAGCTCGTGGCAGCCAGTCTAAAAAACACTATCTTGGACTTCTCTGCATGTTTCCCAGGCGAGCAATTGGCAGCATGTTCAGAACCATGTTTCTGTGAATAACTCCTGAACCGTAAGTCCTAGACGCTCGCTCTTGGCTGCATTCGATTCAGCTCGTGGCAGCCAGTCTAAAAAACACTATCTTGGACTTCTCTGCATGTTTCCCAGGCGAGCAATTGGCAGCATGTTCAGAACCATGTTTCTGTGAATAACTCCTGAACCGTAAGTCCTAGACGCTCGCTCTTGGCTGCATTCGATTCAGCTCGTGGCAGCCAGTCTAAAAAACACTATCTTGGACTTCTCTGCATGTTTCCCAGGCGAGCAATTGGCAGCATGTTCAGAACCATGTTTCTGTGAATAACTCCTGAACCGTAAGTCCTAGACGCTCGCTCTTGGCTGCATTCGATTCAGCTCGTGGCAGCCAGTCTAAAAAACACTATCTTGGACTTCTCTGCATGTTTCCCAGGCGAGAAATTGGCAGCATGTTCAGAACCATGTTTCTGTGAATAACTCCTGAACCGTAAGTCCTAGACGCTCGATCTTGGCGGCATTCGTCTCAGCGCCTGGCAATTAGTATAGGAGCACTGTGTTTGACTTCTCTGGATGTTTCCCAGGCGAGTTATTGACAAGTAAATCCTAGACGCTCGATCTTGGTTATTTTCGCTTTCGCGGCTGGCAGTAAAAGAACCATGTTTCTGTGAATAACTCCTGAACCGTAAGTCCTAGACGCTCGCTCTTGGCTGCATTCGATTCAGCTCGTGGCAGCCAGTCTAAAAAACACTATCTTGGACTTCTCTGCATGTTTCCCAGGCGAGAAATTGGCAGCATGTTCAGAACCATGTTTCTGTGAATAACTCCTGAACCGTAAGTCCTAGACGCTTGATCTTGGCGGCATTCGTCTCAGCGCCTGGCAATTAGTATAGGAGCACTGTGTTTGACTTCTCTGGATGTTTCCCAGGCGAGTTATTGACAAGTAAATCCTAGACGCTCGATCTTGGTTATTTTCGCTTTCGCGGCTGGCAGTAAAAGAACCATGTTTCTGTGAATAACTCCTGAACCGTAAGTCCTAGACGCTCGCTCTTGGCTGCATTCGATTCAGCTCGTGGCAGCCAGTCTAAAAAACACTATCTTGGACTTCTCTGCATGTTTCCCAGGCGAGCAATTGGCAGCATGTTCAGAACCATGTTTCTGTGAATAACTCCTGAACCGTAAGTCCTAGACGCTCGCTCTTGGCTGCATTCGATTCAGCTCGTGGCAGCCAGTCTAAAAAACACTATCTTGGACTTCTGTGCATGTTTCCCAGGCGAGCAATTGGCAGCATGTTCAGAACCATGTTTCTGTGAATAACTCCTGAACCGTAAGTCCTAGACGCTCGCTCTTGGCTGCATTCGATTCAGCTCGTGGCAGCCAGTCTAAAAAACACTATCTTGGACTTCTCTGCATGTTTCCCAGGCGAGAAATTGGCAGCATGTTCAGAACCATGTTTCTGTGAATAACTCCTGAACCGTAAGTCCTAGACGCTCGATCTTGGCGGCATTCGTCTCAGCGCCTGGCAATTAGTATAGGAGCACTGTGTTTGACTTCTCTGGATGTTTCCCAGGCGAGTTATTGACAAGTAAATCCTAGACGCTCGATCTTGGTTATTTTCGCTTTCGCGGCTGGCAGTAAAAGAACCATGTTTCTGTGAATAACTCCTGAACCGTAAGTCCTAGACGCTCGCTCTTGGCTGCATTCGATTCAGCTCGTGGCAGCCAGTCTAAAAAACACTATCTTGGACTTCTCTGCATGTTTCCCAGGCGAGCAATTGGCAGCATGTTCAGAACCATGTTTCTGTGAATAACTCCTGAACCGTAAGTCCTAGACGCTCGCTCTTGGCTGCATTCGATTCAGCTCGTGGCAGCCAGTCTAAAAAACACTATCTTGGACTTCTCTGCATGTTTCCCAGGCGAGCAATTGGCAGCATGTTCAGAACCATGTTTCTGTGAATAACTCCTGAACCGTAAGTCCTAGACGCTCGCTCTTGGCTGCATTCGATTCAGCTCGTGGCAGCCAGTCTAAAAAACACTATCTTGGACTTCTCTGCATGTTTCCCAGGCGAGAAATTGGCAGCATGTTCAGAACCATGTTTCTGTGAATAACTCCTGAACCGTAAGTCCTAGACGCTCGATCTTGGCGGCATTCGTCTCAGCGCCTGGCAATTAGTATAGGAGCACTGTGTTTGACTTCTCTGGATGTTTCCCAGGCGAGTTATTGACAAGTAAATCCTAGACGCTCGATCTTGGTTATTTTCGCTTTCGCGGCTGGCAGTAAAAGAACCATGTTTCTGTGAATAACTCCTGAACCGTAAGTCCTAGACGCTCGCTCTTGGCTGCATTCGATTCAGCTCGTGGCAGCCAGTCTAAAAAACACTATCTTGGACTTCTCTGCATGTTTCCCAGGCGAGAAATTGGCAGCATGTTCAGAACCATGTTTCTGTGAATAACTCCTGAACCGTAAGTCCTAGACGCTCGATCTTGGCGGCATTCGTCTCAGCGCCTGGCAATTAGTATAGGAGCACTGTGTTTGACTTCTCTGGATGTTTCCCAGGCGAGTTATTGACAAGTAAATCCTAGACGCTCGATCTTGGTTATTTTCGCTTTCGCGGCTGGCAGTAAAAGAACCATGTTTCTGTGAATAACTCCTGAACCGTAAGTCCTAGACGCTCGCTCTTGGCTGCATTCGATTCAGCTCGTGGCAGCCAGTCTAAAAAACACTATCTTGGACTTCTCTGCATGTTTCCCAGGCGAGCAATTGGCAGCATGTTCAGAACCATGTTTCTGTGAATAACTCCTGAACCGTAAGTCCTAGACGCTCGCTCTTGGCTGCATTCGATTCAGCTCGTGGCAGCCAGTCTAAAAAACACTATCTTGGACTTCTCTGCATGTTTCCCAGGCGAGCAATTGGCAGCATGTTCAGAACCATGTTTCTGTGAATAACTCCTGAACCGTAAGTCCTAGACGCTCGCTCTTGGCTGCATTCGATTCAGCTCGTGGCAGCCAGTCTAAAAAACACTATCTTGGACTTCTCTGCATGTTTCCCAGGCGAGCAATTGGCAGCATGTTCAGAACCATGTTTCTGTGAATAACTCCTGAACCGTAAGTCCTAGACGCTCGCTCTTGGCTGCATTCGATTCAGCTCGTGGCAGCCAGTCTAAAAAACACTATCTTGGACTTCTCTGCATGTTCCTAAGGCAAATGTTTCTAAAGCTAATTCTTGAACCGTAAGTCCTAGACGCTCGATCTTGGCGGCATTCGTCTCAGCGCCTGGCAATTAGTATAGGAGCACTGTGTTTGACTTCTCTGGATGTTTCCCAGGCGAGTTATTGACAAGTAAATCCTAGACGCTCGATCTTGGTTATTTTCGCTTTCGCGGCTGGCAGTAAAAGAACCATGTTTCTGTGAATAACTCCTGAACCGTAAGTCCTAGACGCTCGCTCTTGGCTGCATTCGATTCAGCTCGTGGCAGCCAGTCTAAAAAACACTATCTTGGACTTCTCTGCATGTTTCCCAGGCGAGCAATTGGCAGCATGTTCAGAACCATGTTTCTGTGAATAACTCCTGAACCGTAAGTCCTAGACGCTCGCTCTTGGCTGCATTCGATTCAGCTCGTGGCAGCCAGTCTAAAAAACACTATCTTGGACTTCTCTGCATGTTTCCCAGGCGAGCAATTGGCAGCATGTTCAGAACCATGTTTCTGTGAATAACTCCTGAACCGTAAGTCCTAGACGCTCGCTCTTGGCTGCATTCGATTCAGCTCGTGGCAGCCAGTCTAAAAAACACTATCTTGGACTTCTCTGCATGTTTCCCAGGCGAGCAATTGGCAGCATGTTCAGAACCATGTTTCTGTGAATAACTCCTGAACCGTAAGTCCTAGACGCTCGCTCTTGGCTGCATTCGATTCAGCTCGTGGCAGCCAGTCTAAAAAACACTATCTTGGACTTCTCTGCATGTTTCCCAGGCGAGCAATTGGCAGCATGTTCAGAACCATGTTTCTGTGAATAACTCCTGAACCGTAAGTCCTAGACGCTCGCTCTTGGCTGCATTCGATTCAGCTCGTGGCAGCCAGTCTAAAAAACACTATCTTGGACTTCTCTGCATGTTTCCCAGGCGAGCAATTGGCAGCATGTTCAGAACCATGTTTCTGTGAATAACTCCTGAACCGTAAGTCCTAGACGCTCGCTCTTGGCTGCATTCGATTCAGCTCGTGGCAGCCAGTCTAAAAAACACTATCTTGGACTTCTCTGCATGTTCCTAAGGCAAATGTTTCTAAAGCTAATTCTTGAACCGTAAGTCCTAGACGCTCGATCTTGGCGGCATTCGTCTCAGCGCCTGGCAATTAGTATAGGAGCACTGTGTTTGACTTCTCTGGATGTTTCCCAGGCGAGTTATTGACAAGTAAATCCTAGACGCTCGATCTTGGTTATTTTCGCTTTCGCGGCTGGCAGTAAAAGAACCATGTTTCTGTGAATAACTCCTGAACCGTAAGTCCTAGACGCTCGCTCTTGGCTGCATTCGATTCAGCTCGTGGCAGCCAGTCTAAAAAACACTATCTTGGACTTCTCTGCATGTTTCCCAGGCGAGCAATTGGCAGCATGTTCAGAACCATGTTTCTGTGAATAACTCCTGAACCGTAAGTCCTAGACGCTCGCTCTTGGCTGCATTCGATTCAGCTCGTGGCAGCCAGTCTAAAAAACACTATCTTGGACTTCTCTGCATGTTTCCCAGGCGAGCAATTGGCAGCATGTTCAGAACCATGTTTCTGTGAATAACTCCTGAACCGTAAGTCCTAGACGCTCGCTCTTGGCTGCATTCGATTCAGCTCGTGGCAGCCAGTCTAAAAAACACTATCTTGGACTTCTCTGCATGTTTCCCAGGCGAGCAATTGGCAGCATGTTCAGAACCATGTTTCTGTGAATAACTCCTGAACCGTAAGTCCTAGACGCTCGCTCTTGGCTGCATTCGATTCAGCTCGTGGCAGCCAGTCTAAAAAACACTATCTTGGACTTCTCTGCATGTTTCCCAGGCGAGCAATTGGCAGCATGTTCAGAACCATGTTTCTGTGAATAACTCCTGAACCATAAGTCCTAGACGCTCGCTCTTGGCTGCATTCGATTCAGCTCGTGGCAGCCAGTCTAAAAAACACTATCTTGGACTTCTCTGCATGTTTCCCAGGCGAGCAATTGGCAGCATGTTCAGAACCATGTTTCTGTGAATAACTCCTGAACCGTAAGTCCTAGACGCTCGCTCTTGGCTGCATTCGATTCAGCTCGTGGCAGCCAGTCTAAAAAACACTATCTTGGACTTCTCTGCATGTTTCCCAGGCGAGCAATTGGCAGCATGTTCAGAACCATGTTTCTGTGAATAACTCCTGAACCGTAAGTCCTAGACGCTCGCTCTTGGCTGCATTCGATTCAGCTCGTGGCAGCCAGTCTAAAAAACACTATCTTGGACTTCTCTGCATGTTTCCCAGGCGAGCAATTGGCAGCATGTTCAGAACCATGTTTCTGTGAATAACTCCTGAACCGTAAGTCCTAGACGCTCGCTCTTGGCTGCATTCGATTCAGCTCGTGGCAGCCAGTCTAAAAAACACTATCTTGGACTTCTCTGCATGTTTCCCAGGCGAGAAATTGGCAGCATGTTCAGAACCATGTTTCTGTGAATAACTCCTGAACCGTAAGTCCTAGACGCTCGATCTTGGCGGCATTCGTCTCAGCGCCTGGCAATTAGTATAGGAGCACTGTGTTTGAC
Organism: Rhinoderma darwinii; assembly: GCF_050947455.1. Taxonomy (NCBI): domain Eukaryota; kingdom Metazoa; phylum Chordata; class Amphibia; order Anura; family Rhinodermatidae; genus Rhinoderma; species Rhinoderma darwinii. The sequence continues at coordinate 23,143 of NW_027462769.1, forward strand.
TTCTCTGGATGTTTCCCAGGCGAGTTATTGACAAGTAAATCCTAGACGCTCGATCTTGGTTATTTTCGCTTTCGCGGCTGGCAGTAAAAGAACCATGTTTCTGTGAATAACTCCTGAACCGTAAGTCCTAGACGCTCGCTCTTGGCTGCATTCGATTCAGCTCGTGGCAGCCAGTCTAAAAAACACTATCTTGGACTTCTCTGCATGTTTCCCAGACGAGAAATTGGCAGCATGTTCAGAACCATGTTTCTGTGAATAACTCCTGAACCGTAAGTCCTAGACGCTCGATCTTGGCGGCATTCGTCTCAGCGCCTGGCAATTAGTATAGGAGCACTGTGTTTGACTTCTCTGGATGTTTCCCAGGCGAGTTATTGACAAGTAAATCCTAGACGCTCGATCTTGGTTATTTTCGCTTTCGCGGCTGGCAGTAAAAGAACCATGTTTCTGTGAATAACTCCTGAACCGTAAGTCCTAGACGCTCGCTCTTGGCTGCATTCGATTCAGCTCGTGGCAGCCAGTCTAAAAAACACTATCTTGGACTTCTCTGCATGTTTCCCAGGCGAGCAATTGGCAGCATGTTCAGAACCATGTTTCTGTGAATAACTCCTGAACCGTAAGTCCTAGACGCTCGCTCTTGGCTGCATTCGATTCAGCTCGTGGCAGCCAGTCTAAAAAACACTATCTTGGACTTCTCTGCATGTTTCCCAGGCGAGCAATTGGCAGCATGTTCAGAACCATGTTTCTGTGAATAACTCCTGAACCGTAAGTCCTAGACGCTCGCTCTTGGCTGCATTCGATTCAGCTCGTGGCAGCCAGTCTAAAAAACACTATCTTGGACTTCTCTGCATGTTCCTAAGGCAAATGTTTCTAAAGCTAATTCTTGAACCGTAAGTCCTAGACGCTCGATCTTGGCGGCATTCGTCTCAGCTCCTGGCAATTAGTATAGGAGCACTGTGTTTGACTTCTCTGGATGTTTCCCAGGCGAGTTATTGACAAGTAAATCCTAGACGCTCGATCTTGGTTATTTTCGCTTTCGCGGCTGGCAGTAAAAGAACCATGTTTCTGTGAATAACTCCTGAACCGTAAGTCCTAGACGCTCGCTCTTGGCTGCATTCGATTCAGCTCGTGGCAGCCAGTCTAAAAAACACTATCTTGGACTTCTCTGCATGTTTCCCAGGCGAGCAATTGGCAGCATGTTCAGAACCATGTTTCTGTGAATAACTCCTGAACCGTAAGTCCTAGACGCTCGCTCTTGGCTGCATTCGATTCAGCTCGTGGCAGCCAGTCTAAAAAACACTATCTTGGACTTCTCTGCATGTTTCCCAGGCGAGCAATTGGCAGCATGTTCAGAACCATGTTTCTGTGAATAACTCCTGAACCGTAAGTCCTAGACGCTCGCTCTTGGCTGCATTCGATTCAGCTCGTGGCAGCCAGTCTAAAAAACACTATCTTGGACTTCTCTGCATGTTTCCCAGGCGAGCAATTGGCAGCATGTTCAGAACCATGTTTCTGTGAATAACTCCTGAACCGTAAGTCCTAGACGCTCGCTCTTGGCTGCATTCGATTCAGCTCGTGGCAGCCAGTCTAAAAAACACTATCTTGGACTTCTCTGCATGTTTCCCAGGCGAGCAATTGGCAGCATGTTCAGAACCATGTTTCTGTGAATAACTCCTGAACCGTAAGTCCTAGACGCTCGATCTTGGCGGCATTCGATTCAGCTCGTGGCAGCCAGTCTAAAAAACACTATCTTGGACTTCTCTGCATGTTTCCCAGGCGAGCAATTGGCAGCATGTTCAGAACCATGTTTCTGTGAATAACTCCTGAACCGTAAGTCCTAGACGCTCGCTCTTGGCTGCATTCGATTCAGCTCGTGGCAGCCAGTCTAAAAAACACTATCTTGGACTTCTCTGCATGTTTCCCAGGCGAGCAATTGGCAGCATGTTCAGAACCATGTTTCTGTGAATAACTCCTGAACCGTAAGTCCTAGACGCTCGCTCTTGGCTGCATTCGATTCAGCTCGTGGCAGCCAGTCTAAAAAACACTATCTTGGACTTCTCTGCATGTTTCCCAGGCGAGCAATTGGCAGCATGTTCAGAACCATGTTTCTGTGAATAACTCCTGAACCGTAAGTCCTAGACGCTCGATCTTGGCGGCATTCGTCTCAGCGCCTGGCAATTAGTATAGGAGCACTGTGTTTGACTTCTCTGGATGTTTCCCAGGCGAGTTATTGACAAGTAAATCCTAGACGCTCGATCTTGGTTATTTTCGCTTTCGCGGCTGGCAGTAAAAGAACCATGTTTCTGTGAATAACTCCTGAACCGTAAGTCCTAGACGCTCGCTCTTGGCTGCATTCGATTCAGCTCGTGGCAGCCAGTCTAAAAAACACTATCTTGGACTTCTCTGCATGTTTCCCAGGCGAGAAATTGGCAGCATGTTCAGAACCATGTTTCTGTGAATAACTCCTGAACCGTAAGTCCTAGACGCTCGATCTTGGCGGCATTCGTCTCAGCGCCTGGCAATTAGTATAGGAGCACTGTGTTTGACTTCTCTGGATGTTTCCCAGGCGAGTTATTGACAAGTAAATCCTAGACGCTCGATCTTGGTTATTTTCGCTTTCGCGGCTGGCAGTAAAAGAACCATGTTTCTGTGAATAACTCCTGAACCGTAAGTCCTAGACGCTCGCTCTTGGCTGCATTCGATTCAGCTCGTGGCAGCCAGTCTAAAAAACACTATCTTGGACTTCTCTGCATGTTTCCCAGGCGAGCAATTGGCAGCATGTTCAGAACCATGTTTCTGTGAATAACTCCTGAACCGTAAGTCCTAGACGCTCGCTCTTGGCTGCATTCGATTCAGCTCGTGGCAGCCAGTCTAAAAAACACTATCTTGGACTTCTCTGCATGTTTCCCAGGCGAGCAATTGGCAGCATGTTCAGAACCATGTTTCTGTGAATAACTCCTGAACCGTAAGTCCTAGACGCTCGCTCTAGGCTGCATTCGATTCAGCTCGTGGCAGCCAGTCTAAAAAACACTATCTTGGACTTCTCTGCATGTTTCCCAGGCGAGCAATTGGCAGCATGTTCAGAACCATGTTTCTGTGAATAACTCCTGAACCGTAAGTCCTAGACGCTCGCTCTTGGCTGCATTCGATTCAGCTCGTGGCAGCCAGTCTAAAAAACACTATCTTGGACTTCTCTGCATGTTTCCCAGGCGAGAAATTGGCAGCATGTTCAGAACCATGTTTCTGTGAATAACTCCTGAACCGTAAGTCCTAGACGCTCGATCTTGGCGGCATTCGTCTCAGCGCCTGGCAATTAGTATAGGAGCACTGTGTTTGACTTCTCTGGATGTTTCCCAGGCGAGTTATTGACAAGTAAATCCTAGACGCTCGATCTTGGTTATTTTCGCTTTCGCGGCTGGCAGTAAAAGAACCATGTTTCTGTGAATAACTCCTGAACCGTAAGTCCTAGACGCTCGCTCTTCGCTGCATTCGATTCAGCTCGTGGCAGCCAGTCTAAAAAACACTATCTTGGACTTCTCTGCATGTTTCCCAGGCGAGAAATTGGCAGCATGTTCAGAACCATGTTTCTGTGAATAACTCCTGAACCGTAAGTCCTAGACGCTTGATCTTGGCGGCATTCGTCTCAGCGCCTGGCAATTAGTATAGGAGCACTGTGTTTGACTTCTCTGGATGTTTCCCAGGCGAGTTATTGACAAGTAAATCCTAGACGCTCGATCTTGGTTATTTTCGCTTTCGCGGCTGGCAGTAAAAGAACCATGTTTCTGTGAATAACTCCTGAACCGTAAGTCCTAGACGCTCGCTCTTGGCTGCATTCGATTCAGCTCGTGGCAGCCAGTCTAAAAAACACTATCTTGGACTTTTCTGCATGTTTCCCAGGCGAGCAATTGGCAGCATGTTCAGAACCATGTTTCTGTGAATAACTCCTGAACCGTAAGTCCTAGACGCTCGCTCTTGGCTGCATTCGATTCAGCTCGTGGCAGCCAGTCTAAAAAACACTATCTTGGACTTCTCTGCATGTTTCCCAGGCGAGAAATTGGCAGCATGTTCAGAACCATGTTTCTGTGAATAACTCCTGAACCGTAAGTCCTAGACGCTCGATCTTGGCGGCATTCGTCTCAGCGCCTGGCAATTAGTATAGGAGCACTGTGTTTGACTTCTCTGGATGTTTCCCAGGCGAGTTATTGACAAGTAAATCCTAGACGCTCGATCTTGGTTATTTTCGCTTTCGCGGCTGGCAGTAAAAGAACCATGTTTCTGTGAATAACTCCTGAACCGTAAGTCCTAGACGCTCGCTCTTGGCTGCATTCGATTCAGCTCGTGGCAGCCAGTCTAAAAAACACTATCTTGGACTTCTCTGCATGTTTCCCAGGCGAGCAATTGGCAGCATGTTCAGAACCATGTTTCTGTGAATAACTCCTGAACCGTAAGTCCTAGACGCTCGCTCTTGGCTGCATTCGATTCAGCTCGTGGCAGCCAGTCTAAAAAACACTATCTTGGACTTCTCTGCATGTTTCCCAGGCGAGCAATTGGCAGCATGTTCAGAACCATGTTTCTGTGAATAACTCCTGAACCGTAAGTCCTAGACGCTCGATCTTGGCGGCATTCGTCTCAGCGCCTGGCAATTAGTATAGGAGCACTGTGTTTGACTTCTCTGGATGTTTCCCAGGCGAGTTATTGACAAGTAAATCCTAGACGCTCGATCTTGGTTATTTTCGCTTTCGCGGCTGGCAGTAAAAGAACCATGTTTCTGTGAATAACTCCTGAACCGTAAGTCCTAGACGCTCGCTCTTGGCTGCATTCGATTCAGCTCGTGGCAGCCAGTCTAAAAAACACTATCTTGGACTTCTCTGCATGTTTCCCAGGCGAGCAATTGGCAGCATGTTCAGAACCATGTTTCTGTGAATAACTCCTGAACCGTAAGTCCTAGACGCTCGCTCTTGGCTGCATTCGATTCAGCTCGTGGCAGCCAGTCTAAAAAACACTATCTTGGACTTCTCTGCATGTTTCCCAGGCGAGCAATTGGCAGCATGTTCAGAACCATGTTTCTGTGAATAACTCCTGAACCGTAAGTCCTAGACGCTCGCTCTTGGCTGCATTCGATTCAGCTCGTGGCAGCCAGTCTAAAAAACACTATCTTGGACTTCTCTGCATGTTTCCCAGGCGAGCAATTGGCAGCATGTTCAGAACCATGTTTCTGTGAATAACTCCTGAACCGTAAGTCCTAGACGCTCGCTCTTGGCTGCATTCGATTCAGCTCGTGGCAGCCAGTCTAAAAAACACTATCTTGGACTTCTCTGCATGTTTCCCAGGCGAGAAATTGGCAGCATGTTCAGAACCATGTTTCTGTGAATAACTCCTGAACCGTAAGTCCTAGACGCTCGATCTTGGCGGCATTCGTCTCAGCGCCTGGCAATTAGTATAGGAGCACTGTGTTTGACTTCTCTGGATGTTTCCCAGGCGAGTTATTGACAAGTAAATCCTAGACGCTCGATCTTGGTTATTTTCGCTTTCGCGGCTGGCAGTAAAAGAACCATGTTTCTGTGAATAACTCCTGAACCGTAAGTCCTAGACGCTCGCTCTTGGCTGCATTCGATTCAGCTCGTGGCAGCCAGTCTAAAAAACACTATCTTGGACTTCTCTGCATGTTTCCCAGGCGAGAAATTGGCAGCATGTTCAGAACCATGTTTCTGTGAATAACTCCTGAACCGTAAGTCCTAGACGCTTGATCTTGGCGGCATTCGTCTCAGCGCCTGGCAATTAGTATAGGAGCACTGTGTTTGACTTCTCTGGATGTTTCCCAGGCGAGTTATTGACAAGTAAATCCTAGACGCTCGATCTTGGTTATTTTCGCTTTCGCGGCTGGCAGTAAAAGAACCATGTTTCTGTGAATAACTCCTGAACCGTAAGTCCTAGACGCTCGCTCTTGGCTGCATTCGATTCAGCTCGTGGCAGCCAGTCTAAAAAACACTATCTTGGACTTCTCTGCATGTTTCCCAGGCGAGCAATTGGCAGCATGTTCAGAACCATGTTTCTGTGAATAACTCCTGAACCGTAAGTCCTAGACGCTCGCTCTTGGCTGCATTCGATTCAGCTCGTGGCAGCCAGTCTAAAAAACACTATCTTGGACTTCTCTGCATGTTTCCCAGGCGAGAAATTGGCAGCATGTTCAGAACCATGTTTCTGTGAATAACTCCTGAACCGTAAGTCCTAGACGCTCGATCTTGGCGGCATTCGTCTCAGCGCCTGGCAATTAGTATAGGAGCACTGTGTTTGACTTCTCTGGATGTTTCCCAGGCGAGTTATTGACAAGTAAATCCTAGACGCTCGATCTTGGTTATTTTCGCTTTCGCGGCTGGCAGTAAAAGAACCATGTTTCTGTGAATAACTCCTGAACCGTAAGTCCTAGACGCTCGCTCTTGGCTGCATTCGATTCAGCTCGTGGCAGCCAGTCTAAAAAACACTATCTTGGACTTCTCTGCATGTTTCCCAGGCGAGCAATTGGCAGCATGTTCAGAACCATGTTTCTGTGAATAACTCCTGAACCGTAAGTCCTAGACGCTCGCTCTTGGCTGCATTCGATTCAGCTCGTGGCAGCCAGTCTAAAAAACACTATCTTGGACTTCTCTGCATGTTTCCCAGGCGAGCAATTGGCAGCATGTTCAGAACCATGTTTCTGTGAATAACTCCTGAACCGTAAGTCCTAGACGCTCGCTCTTGGCTGCATTCGATTCAGCTCGTGGCAGCCAGTCTAAAAAACACTATCTTGGACTTCTCTGCATGTTTCCCAGGCGAGCAA
>NW_027462770.1:0-29931 GCF_050947455.1 Rhinoderma darwinii
TTATATATAGTTATAATGTATTATGTATAGAGGGGGGCACAGTGTGTTATATATAGTTATAATGTATTATGTATAGAGGGAGCACAGTGTGTTATATATAGTTATAATGTATTATGTATAGAGGGGGCACAGTGTGTTATATATAGTTATAATGTATTATGTATAGAGGGGGGCACAGTGTGTTATATATAGTTATAATGTATTATGTATAGAGGGAGCACAGTGTGTTATATATAGTTATAATGTATTATGTATAGAGGGGGCACAGTGTGTTATATATAGTTATAATGTATTATGTATAGAGGGGGCACGGTGTGTTATATATAGTTATAATGTATAATGTATAGAGGGGGGCACAGTGTGTTATATATAGTTATAATGTATAATGTATAGAGGGGGCACAGTGTGTTATATATAGTTATAATGTATTATGTATAGAGGGGGCACAGTGTGTTATATATAGTTATAATGTATTATGTATAGAGGGGGCACAGTGTGTTATATATAGTTATAATGTATTATGTATAGAGGGGGCACAGTGTGTTATATATAGTTATAATGTATTATATATAGAGGGGGCACAGTGTGTTATATATAGTTATAATGTATTATGTATAGAGGGGGCACAGTGTGTTATATATAGTTATAATGTATTCTGTATAGAGGGGGGCACAGTGTGTTATATATAGTTATAATGTATTCTGTATAGAGGGGGGCACAGTGTGTTATATATAGTTATAATGTATAATGTATAGAGGGGGCACAGTGTGTTATATATAGTTATAATGTATTATGTATAGAGGGGGGCACAGTGTGTTATATATAGTTATAATGTATTATGTATAGAGGGAGCACAGTGTGTTATATATAGTTATAATGTATTATGTATAGAGGGGGCACAGTGTGTTATATATAGTTATAATGTATTATGTATAGAGGGGGGCACAGTGTGTTATATATAGTTATAATGTATTATGTATAGAGGGGGGCACAGTGTGTTATATATAGTTATAATGTATTATGTATAGAGGGGGGCACAGTGTGTTATATATAGTTATAATGTATTATGTATAGAGGGGGGCACAGTGTGTTATATATAGTTATAATGTATTATGTATAGAGGGGGGCACAGTGTGTTATATATAGTTATAATGTATTATGTATAGAGGGAGCACAGTGTGTTATATATAGTTATAATGTATTATGTATAGAGGGGGCACAGTGTGTTATATATAGTTATAATGTATTATGTATAGAGGGGGGCACAGTGTGTTATATATAGTTATAATGTATTATGTATAGAGGGGGCACAGTGTGTTATATATAGTTATAATGTATTCTGTATAGAGGGGCACAGTGTGTTATATATAGTTATAATGTATAGAGGGGGGCACAGTGTGTTATATATAGTTATAATGTATTCTGTATAGAGGGGGCACAGTGTGTTATATATAGTTATAATGTATTATGTATAGAGGGGGGCACAGTGTGTTATATATAGTTATAATGTATTATATATAGAGGGGGGCACGGTGTGTTATATATAGTTATAATGTATTATGTATAGAGGGGGCACAGTGTGTTATATATAGTTATAATGTATAATGTATAGAGGGGGCACAGTGTGTTATATATAGTTATAATGTATTATGTATAGAGGGGGGCACAGTGTGTTATATATAGTTATAATGTATTATATATAGAGGGGGCACAGTGTGTTATATATAGTTATAATGTATAATGTATAGAGGGGCACAGTGTGATATATATAGTTATAATGTATTATGTATAGAGGGAGCACAGTGTGTTATATATAGTTATAATGTATTATGTATAGAGGGGGGCACAGTGTGTTATATATAGTTATAATGTATTATGTATAGAGGGGGGCACAGTGTGTTATATATAGTTATAATGTATTATATATAGAGGGGGCACAGTGTGTTATATATAGTTATAATGTATAATGTATAGAGGGGCACAGTGTGATATATATAGTTATAATGTATTATGTATAGAGGGAGCACAGTGTGTTATATATAGTTATAATGTATTATGTATAGAGGGGGGCACAGTGTGTTATATATAGTTATAATGTATTATGTATAGAGGGGCACAGTGTGTTATATATAGTTATAATGTATTATGTATAGAGGGGGGCACAGTGTGTTATATATAGTTATAATGTATAGAGAGGGCACAGTGTGTTATATATAGTTATAATGTATTATATATAGAGGGGAGCACAGTGTGTATATATAGTTATAATGTATTATGTATAGAGGGAGCACAGTGTGTTATATATAGTTATAATGTATTATGTATAGAGGGGGGCACAGTGTGTTATATATAGTTATAATGTATAGAGGGGAGCACAGTGTGTTATATATAGTTATAATGTATTATGTATAGAGGGGGCACGGTGTGTTATATATAGTTATAATGTATTATGTATAGAGGGGGCACAGTGTGTTATATATAGTTATAATGTATTATGTATAGAGGGGGCACAGTGTGTTATATATAGTTATAATGTATTCTGTATAGAGGGGCACAGTGTGTTATATATAGTTATAATGTATTATGTATAGAGGGGGCACAGTGTGTTATATATAGTTATAATGTATTATGTATAGAGGGGGCACAGTGTGTTATATATAGTTATAATGTATTATGTATAGAGGGGGCACAGTGTGTTATATATAGTTATAATGTATTATGTATAGAGGGGGGCACAGTGTGTTATATATAGTTATAATGTATTATGTATAGAGGGGAGCACAGTGTGTTATATATAGTTATAATGTATTATATATAGAGGGGGCACAGTGTGTTATATATAGTTATAATGTATTATATATAGAGGGAGCACAGTGTGTTATATATAGTTATAATGTATTATGTATAGAGGGGGCACAGTGTGTTATATATAGTTATAATGTATTATGTATAGAGGGGGGCACAGTGTGTTATATATAGTTATAATGTATTATGTATAGAGGGGGCACAGTGTGTTATATATAGTTATAATGTATTATGTATAGAGGGGGCACAGTGTGTTATATATAGTTATAATGTATTATGTATAGAGGGGGCACAGTGTGTTATATATAGTTATAATGTATTATGTATAGAGGGGGCACAGTGTGTTATATATAGTTATAATGTATTATGTATAGAGGGGGCACAGTGTGTTATATATAGTTATAATGTATTATGTATAGGGGGGCACAGTGTGTTATATATAGTTATAATGTATAATGTATAGAGGGGGGCACAGTGTGTTATATATAGTTATAATGTATAGAGGGGGGCACAGTGTGTTATATATAGTTATAATGTATTATATATAGAGGGGAGCACAGTGTGTTATATATAGTTATAATGTATTATGTATAGAGGGGGGCACAGTGTGTTATATATAGTTATAATGTATTCTGTATAGAGGGGGGCACAGTGTGTTATATATAGTTATAATGTATTATGTATAGAGGGGGGCACGGTGTGTTATATATAGTTATAATGTATTATGTATAGAGGGGGGCACAGTGTGTTATATATAGTTATAATGTATTATGTATAGAGGGGGGCACGGTGTGTTATATATAGTTATAATGTATTATGTATAGAGGGGGCACAGTGTGTTATATATAGTTATAATGTATAGAGGGGGCACAGTGTGTTATATATAGTTATAATGTATTATGTATAGAGGGGGCACAGTGTGTTATATATAGTTATAATGTATTATATATAGAGGGGGGCACAGTGTGTTATATATAGTTATAATGTATAGAGGGGAGCACAGTGTGTTATATATAGTTATAATGTATAGAGGGGGGCACAGTGTGTTATATATAGTTATAATGTATAGAGGGGGCACAGTGTGTTATATATAGTTATAATGTATTATGTATAGAGGGACACAGTGTGTTATATATAGTTATAATGTATTATGTATAGAGGGGGGCACAGTGTGTTATATAGTTATAATGTATTATATATAGAGGGGGCACAGTGTGTTATATATAGTTATAATGTATAGAGGGGGGCACAGTGTGTTATATATAGTTATAATGTATTATATATAGAGGGGGCACAGTGTGTTATATATAGTTATAATGTATTATGTATAGAGGGGGTACAGTGTGTTATATATAGTTATATGTATTATGTATAGAGGGGGCACAGTGTGTTATATATAGTTATAATGTATTATGTATAGAGGGGGGCACAGTGTGTTATATATAGTTATAATGTATTATGTATAGAGGGGGCACAGTGTGTTATATATAGTTATAATGTATTATGTATAGAGGGGGTACAGTGTGTTATATATAGTTATAATGTATAATGTATAGAGGGGGCACAGTGTGTTATATATAGTTATAATGTATTATGTATAGAGGGGCACAGTGTGTTATATATAGTTATAATGTATTATGTATAGAGGGGGGCACAGTGTGTTATATATAGTTATAATGTATTATGTATAGAGGGGGCACAGTGTGTTATATATAGTTATAATGTATTATGTATAGAGGGGGCACAGTGTGTTATATATAGTTATAATGTATTATGTATAGAGGGGGGCACAGTGTGTTATATATAGTTATAATGTATTATGTATAGAGGGGGGCACAGTGTGTTATATATAGTTATAATGTATTATATATAGAGGGGTGCACAGTGTGTTATATATAGTTATAATGTATTATATATAGAGGGGGGCACAGTGTGTTATATATAGTTATAATGTATTATGTATAGAGGGGGCACAGTGTGTTATATATAGTTATAATGTATAATGTATAGAGGGGGGCACAGTGTGTTATATATAGTTATAATGTATTCTGTATAGAGGGGGCACAGTGTGTTATATATAGTTATAATGTATTATGTATAGAGGGGGGCACAGTGTGTTATATATAGTTATAATGTATTATGTATATAGGGGGCACAGTGTGTTATATATAGTTATAATGTATTATGTATAGATGGGGCACAGTGTGTTATATATAGTTATAATGTATAATGTATAGAGGGGGGCACAGTGTGTTATATATAGTTATAATGTATAGAGGGGAGCACAGTGTGTTATATATAGTTATAATGTATTATGTATAGAGGGGGGCACAGTGTGTTATATATAGTTATAATGTATTATGTATAGAGGGGGCACAGTGTGTTATATATAGTTATAATGTATTATGTATAGAGGGGGGCACAGTGTGTTATATATAGTTATAATGTATTATGTATAGAGGGGGCACAGTATGTTATATATAGTTATAATGTATTATGTATAGAGGGAGCACAGTGTGTTATATATAGTTATAATGTATAATGTATAGAGGGGGCACAGTGTGTTATATATAGTTATAATGTATTATGTATAGAGGGGGCACAGTGTGTTTATATATAGTTATAATGTATTATGTATAGAGGGGGGCACAGTGTGTTATATATAGTTATAATGTATTATATATAGAGGGGGGCACAGTGTGTTATATATAGTTATAATGTATTCTGTATAGAGGGGGCACAGTGTGTTATATATAGTTATAATGTATTCTGTATAGAGGGAGCACAGTGTGTTATATATAGTTATAATGTATTATGTATAGAGGGGGGCACAGTGTGTTATATATAGTTATAATGTATAATGTATAGAGGGGGGCACAGTGTGTTATATATAGTTATAATGTATTATATATAGAGGGGGGCACAGTGTGTTATATATAGTTATAATGTATTATGTATAGAGGGGGGCACAGTGTGTTATATATAGTTATAATGTATTATGTATAGAGGGGGCACAGTGTGTTATATATAGTTATAATGTATTATGTATAGAGGGGGCACAGTGTGTTATATATAGTTATAATGTATTATGTATAGAGGGGGCACAGTGTGTTATATATAGTTATAATGTATTATGTATAGAGGGGGGCACAGTGTGTTATATATAGTTATAATGTATTATGTATAGAGGGGGGCACAGTGTGTTATATATAGTTATAATGTATAATGTATAGAGGGGGCACAGTGTGTTATATATAGTTATAATGTATTATGTATAGAGGGGGGCACAGTGTGTTATATATAGTTATAATGTATTATATATAGAGGGGGGCACAGTGTGTTATATATAGTTATAATGTATTATGTATAGAGGGGGGCACAGTGTGTTATATATAGTTATAATGTATTATATATAGAGGGGGGCACAGTGTGTTATATATAGTTATAATGTATTATGTATAGAGGGGGGCACAGTGTGTTATATATAGTTATAATGTATTATATATAGAGGGGGGCACAGTGTGTTATATATAGTTATAATGTATTATGTATAGAGGGGGGCATAGTGTGTTATATATAGTTATAATGTATTATATATAGAGGGGGGCACAGTGTGTTATATATAGTTATAATGTATTATGTATAGAGGGGGGCACAGTGTGTTATATATAGTTATAATGTATTATGTATAGAGGGGGGCACAGTGTGTTATATATAGTTATAATGTATTATGTATAGAGGGGCACAGTGTGTTATATATAGTTATAATGTATTATGTATAGAGGGGGCACAGTGTGTTATATATAGTTATAATGTATTATGTATAGAGGGGGGCACGGTGTGTTATATATAGTTATAATGTATTATGTATAGAGGGGGCACAGTGTGTTATATATAGTTATAATGTATAGAGGGCGGCACAGTGTGTTATATATAGTTATAATGTATTATGTATAGAGGGGGGCACGGTGTGTTATATATAGTTATAATGTATTATGTATAGAGGAGGGCACAGTGTGTTATATATAGTTATAATGTATTATATATAGAGGGAGCACAGTGTGTTATATATAGTTATAATGTATTATGTATAGAGGGGGGCACAGTGTGTTATATATAGTTATAATGTATTATGTATAGAGGGGGCACAGTGTGTTATATATAGTTATAATGTATTATGTATAGAGGGGGCACAGTGTGTTATATATAGTTATAATGTATTATGTATAGAGGGGGGCACAGTGTGTTATATATAGTTATAATGTATTATGTATAGAGGGGGGCACAGTGTGTTATATATAGTTATAATGTATTCTGTATAGAGGGGGCACAGTGTGTTATATATAGTTATAATGTATTATGTATAGAGGGGGGCACAGTGTGTTATATATAGTTATAATGTATAATGTATAGAGGGGGCACAGTGTGTTATATATAGTTATAATGTATTATGTATAGAGGGGGCACAGTGTGTTATATATAGTTATAATGTATTATATATAGAGGGGGGCACAGTGTGTTATATATAGTTATAATGTATTATGTATAGAGGGGGGCACAGTGTGTTATATATAGTTATAATGTATTATGTATAGGGGGGGCACAGTGTGTTATATATAGTTATAATGTATTATGTATAGAGGGGGGCACAGTGTGTTTATATATAGTTATAATGTATTCTGTGTAGAGGGGGCACAGTGTGTTATATATAGTTATAATGTATTATGTATAGAGGGGGGCACAGTGTGTTATATATAGTTATAATGTATTATATATAGAGGGGGGCACAGTGTGTTATATATAGTTATAATGTATTATGTATAGAGGGGGGCACAGTGTGTTATATATAGTTATAATGTATTATGTATAGGGGGGGCACAGTGTGTTATATATAGTTATAATGTATTATGTATAGAGGGGGGCACAGTGTGTTATATATAGTTATAATGTATTATGTATAGAGGGGAGCACAGTGTGTTATATATAGTTATAATGTATTATGTATAGAGGGGGGCACAGTGTGTTATATATAGTTATAATGTATTATATATAGAGGGGGGCACAGTGTGTTATATATAGTTATAATGTATTATGTATAGAGGGGGCACAGTGTGTTATATATAGTTATAATGTATTATGTATAGAGGGGGCACAGTGTGTTATATATAGTTATAATGTATTATGTATAGAGGGGTGCACAGTGTGTTATATATAGTTATAATGTATAATGTATAGAGGGGGCACAGTGTGTTATATATAGTTATAATGTATAGAGGGGAGCACAGTGTGTTATATATAGTTATAATGTATTATGTATAGAGGGGGCACAGTGTGTTATATATAGTTATAATGTATTATATATAGAGGGGGGCACAGTGTGTTATATATAGTTATAATGTATTCTGTGTAGAGGGGGCACAGTGTGTTATATATAGTTATAATGTATTATGTATAGAGGGGAGCACAGTGTGTTATATATAGTTATAATGTATTATGTATAGAGGGGGGCACAGTGTGTTATATATAGTTATAATGTATTATATATAGAGGGGGGCACAGTGTGTTATATATAGTTATAATGTATTATGTATAGAGGGGGCACAGTGTGTTATATATAGTTATAATGTATTCTGTATAGAGGGGGCACAGTGTGTTATATATAGTTATAATGTATTATGTATAGAGGGGCACAGTGTGTTATATATAGTTATAATGTATTATGTATAGAGGGGGGCACAGTGTGTTATATATAGTTATAATGTATTATGTATAGAGGGGGCACAGTGTGTTATATATAGTTATAATGTATTATGTATAGAGGGGAGCACAGTGTGTTATATATAGTTATAATGTATTATGTATAGAGGGGGCACAGTGTGTTATATATAGTTATAATGTATTATGTATAGAGGAGCACAGTGTGTTATATATAGTTATAATGTATTATGTATAGAGGGGGCACAGTGTGTTATATATAGTTATAATGTATTATGTATAGAGGGGGGCACAGTGTGTTATATATAGTTATAATGTATTATATATAGAGGGGGGCACGGTGTGTTATATATAGTTATAATGTATTATGTATAGAGGGGGGCACAGTGTGTTATATATAGTTATAATGTATTATGTATAGAGGGGGCACAGTGTGTTATATATAGTTATAATGTATTATGTATAGAGGGGGCACAGTGTGTTATATATAGTTATAATGTATTATGTATAGAGGGGGGCACAGTGTGTTATATATAGTTATAATGTATTATATATAGAGGGGGCACAGTGTGTTATATATAGTTATAATGTATTATGTATAGAGGGGGGCACAGTGTGTTATATATAGTTATAATGTATTATATATAGAGGGGGGCACAGTGTGTTATATATAGTTATAATGTATAATGTATAGAGGGAGCACAGTGTGTTATATATAGTTATAATGTATTATGTATAGAGGGGGGCACAGTGTGTTATATATAGTTATAATGTATTATATATAGAGGGGAGCACAGTGTGTTATATATAGTTATAATGTATTATGTATAGAGGGGGCACAGTGTGTTATATATAGTTATAATGTATTATGTATAGAGGGGGCACAGTGTGTTATATAGTTATAATGTTAATGTATAGAGGGGGGCACGGTGTGTTATATATAGTTATAATGTATTATGTATAGAGGGGGCACAGTGTGTTATATATAGTTATAATGTATTATGTATAGAGGGGGCACAGTGTGTTATATATAGTTATAATGTATTATGTATAGAGGGGCACAGTGTGTTATATATAGTTATAATGTATAGAGGGGGCACAGTGTGTTATATATAGTTATAATGTATAATGTATAGAGGGGGCACAGTGTGTTATATATAGTTATAATGTATTATATATAGAGGGGGCACAGTGTGTTATATATAGTTATAATGTATTATGTATAGAGGGGGCACAGTGTGTTATATATAGTTATAATGTATTATGTATAGAGGGGGCACAGTGTGTTATATACAGTTATAATGTATTATGTATAGGGGGGCACGGTGTGTTATATATAGTTATAATGTATTATGTATAGAGGGGGCACAGTGTGTTATATATAGTTATAATGTATAGAGGGGGCACAGTGTGTTATATATAGTTATAATGTATTATGTATAGAGGGGAGCACAGTGTGTTATATATAGTTATAATGTATTATGTATAGAGGGGGGCACAGTGTGTTATATATAGTTATAATGTATTATATATAGAGGGGGCACAGTGTGTTATTTATAGTTATAATGTATTATGTATAGAGGGGGGCACAGTGTGTTATATATAGTTATAATGTATTATATATAGAGGGGGGCACAGTGTGTTATATATAGTTATAATGTATTATGTATAGAGGGGGGCACAGTGTGTTATATATAGTTATAATGTATTATGTATAGAGGGGGCACAGTGTGTTATATATAGTTATAATGTATTATTTATAGAGGGGGGCACGGTGTGTTATATATAGTTATAATGTATTATGTATAGAGGGGGCACAATGTGTTATATATAGTTATAATGTATTCTGTATAGAGGGGGGCACAGTGTGTTATATATAGTTATAATGTATTATGTATAGAGGGGGCACAGTGTGTTATATATAGTTATAATGTATTATGTATAGAGGGGCACAGTGTGTTATATATAGTTATAATGTATTATGTATAGAGGGGGGCACAGTGTGTTATATATAGTTATAATGTATTATGTATAGAGGGGGGCACAGTGTGTTATATATAGTTATAATGTATTATGTATAGAGGGGGGCACGGTGTGTTATATATAGTTATAATGTATTATGTATAGAGGGGGGCACAGTGTGTTATATATAGTTATAATGTATTATGTATAGGGGGGGCACAGTGTGTTATATATAGTTATAATGTATTATGTATAGAGGGGGCACAGTGTGTTATATATAGTTATAATGTATTATGTATAGAGGGGGCACAGTGTGTTATATATAGTTATAATGTATTATATATAGAGGGGGCACAGTGTGTTATATATAGTTATAATGTATAATGTATAGAGGGGCACAGTGTGATATATATAGTTATAATGTATTATGTATAGAGGGAGCACAGTGTGTTATATATAGTTATAATGTATTATGTATAGAGGGGCACAGTGTGTTATATATAGTTATAATGTATTATGTATAGAGGGGGCACAGTGTGTTATATATAGTTATAATGTATTATGTATAGAGGGGGGCACAGTGTGTTATATATAGTTATAATGTATTATGTATAGAGGGGAGCACAGTGTGTTATATATAGTTATAATGTATTATGTATAGAGGGGAGCACAGTGTGTTATATATAGTTATAATGTATTATGTATAGAGGGGGCACAGTGTGTTATATATAGTTATAATGTATTATATATAGAGGGGGCACAGTGTGTTATATATAGTTATAATGTATTATGTATAAAGGGGGCACAGTGTGTTATATATAGTTATAATGTATTATATATAGAGGGGGGCACAGTGTGTTATATATAGTTATAATGTATTATATATAGAGGGGGCACAGTGTGTTATATATAGTTATAATGTATTATGTATAGAGGGGGCACAGTGTGTTATATATAGTTATAATGTATAATGTATAGAGGGGGCACATTGTGTTATATATAGTTATAATGTATTATGTATAGAGGGGGGCACAGTATGTTATATATAGTTATAATGTATTATGTATAGAGGGGGCACAGTGTGTTATATATAGTTATAATGTATTATGTATAGAGGGGGGCACAGTGTGTTATATATAGTTATAATGTATTATGTATAGAGGGGGCACAGTGTGTTATATATAGTTATAATGTATAGAGGGAGCACAGTGTGTTATATATAGTTATAATGTATTATGTATAGAGGGGGGCACAGTGTGTTATATATAGTTATAATGTATTATGTATAGAGGGAGCACAGTGTGTTATATATAGTTATAATGTATTATATATAGAGGGGCACAGTGTGTTATATATAGTTATAATGTATTCTGTATAGAGGGGGCACAGTGTGTTATATATAGTTATAATGTATTATATATAGAGGGGCACAGTGTGTTATATATAGTTATAATGTATTATGTATAGAGGGGGGCACAGTGTGTTATATATAGTTATAATGTATAATGTATAGAGGGGGGCACAGTGTGTTATATATAGTTATAATGTATTATGTATAGAGGGGGCACAGTGTGTTATATATAGTTATAATGTATTATGTATAGAGGGGGCACAGTGTGTTATATATAGTTATAATGTATTATGTATAGAGGGGGCACAGTGTGTTATATATAGTTATAATGTATTATGTATAGAGGGGGCACAGTGTGTTATATATAGTTATAATGTATTATATATAGAGGGAGCACAGTGTGTTATATATAGTTATAATGTATTCTGTATAGAGGGGGCACAGTGTGTTATATATAGTTATAATGTATTATGTATAGAGGGGGGCACAGTGTGTTATATATAGTTATAATGTATTATGTATAGAGGGGGCACAGTGTGTTATATATAGTTATAATGTATTATGTATAGAGGGGGGCACAGTGTGTTATATATAGTTATAATGTATTATGTATAGAGGGGGCACAGTGTGTTATATATAGTTATAATGTATTATGTATAGAGGGGGCACAGTGTGTTATATATAGTTATAATGTATTATATATAGAGGGGGCACAGTGTGTTATATATAGTTATAATGTATTCTGTATAGAGGGGGGCACAGTGTGTTATATATAGTTATAATGTATTATGTATAGAGGGGGCACAGTGTGTTATATATAGTTATAATGTATTATGTATAGAGGGGGCACGGTGTGTTATATATAGTTATAATGTATTATGTATAGAGGGAGCACAGTGTGTTATATATAGTTATAATGTATAGAGGGGGCACAGTGTGTTATATATAGTTATAATGTATTATGTATAGAGGGGGGCACAGTGTGTTATATATAGTTATAATGTATAGAGGGGGCACAGTGTGTTATATATAGTTATAATGTATTATGTATAGAGGGGGCACAGTGTGTTATATATAGTTATAATGTATTATGTATAGAGGGGGGCACAGTGTGTTATATATAGTTATAATGTATTATGTATAGAGGGGGCACAGTGTGTTATATATAGTTATAATGTATTATGTATAGAGGGGGCACATTGTGTTATATATAGTTATAATGTATTATGTATAGGGGGGGCACAGTGTGTTATATATAGTTATAATGTATAATGTATAGAGGGGGGCACAGTGTGTTATATATAGTTATAATGTATTCTGTATAGAGGGGGCACAGTGTGTTATATATAGTTATAATGTATAGAGGGGGCACAGTGTGTTATATATAGTTATAATGTATAGAGGGGGCACAGTGTGTTATATATAGTTATAATGTATTATGTATAGGGGGGCACAGTGTGTTATATATAGTTATAATGTATTATGTATAGAGGGGGGCACGGTGTGTTATATATAGTTATAATGTATTATGTATAGAGGGGGAACAGTGTGTTATATATAGTTATAATGTATTATGTATAGAGGGGGAACAGTGTGTTATATATAGTTATAATGTATTATGTATAGAGGGGGCACAGTGTGTTATATATAGTTATAATGTATAGAGGGGGCACAGTGTGTTATATATAGTTATAATGTATTATGTATAGAGGGGGCACAGTGTGTTATATATAGTTATAATGTATTATGTATAGAGGGGGGCACAGTGTGTTATATATAGTTATAATGTATTATGTATAGAGGGGGCACAGTGTGTTATATATAGTTATAATGTATTATGTATAGAGGGGGCACATTGTGTTATATATAGTTATAATGTATTATGTATAGGGGGGGCACAGTGTGTTATATATAGTTATAATGTATAATGTATAGAGGGGGGCACAGTGTGTTATATATAGTTATAATGTATTCTGTATAGAGGGGGCACAGTGTGTTATATATAGTTATAATGTATAGAGGGGGCACAGTGTGTTATATATAGTTATAATGTATAGAGGGGGCACAGTGTGTTATATATAGTTATAATGTATTATGTATAGGGGGGCACAGTGTGTTATATATAGTTATAATGTATTATGTATAGAGGGGGGCACGGTGTGTTATATATAGTTATAATGTATTATGTATAGAGGGGGAACAGTGTGTTATATATAGTTATAATGTATTATGTATAGAGGGGGAACAGTGTGTTATATATAGTTATAATGTATTATGTATAGAGGGGGCACAGTGTGTTATATATAGTTATAATGTATTATGTATAGAGGGGGCACAGTGTGTTATATATAGTTATAATGTATTATGTATAGAGGGGGCACGGTGTGTTATATATAGTTATAATGTATTATGTATAGAGGGGGGCACAGTGTGTTATATATAGTTATAATGTATTATGTATAGAGGGGGGCACAGTATGTTATATATAGTTATAATGTATTATGTATAGAGGGGGCACAGTGTGTTATATATAGTTATAATGTATTATGTATAGAGGGGGGCACAGTGTGTTATATATAGTTATAATGTATAGAGGGGGGCACAGTGTGTTATATATAGTTATAATGTATAATGTATAGAGGGGGCACAGTGTGTTATATATAGTTATAATGTATAATGTATAGAGGGGGCACAGTGTGTTATATATAGTTATAATGTATAATGTATAGAGGGGGCACAGTGTGTTATATATAGTTATAATGTATAATGTATAGAGGGGGGCACAGTGTGTTATATATAGTTATAATGTATAATGTATAGAGGGGGCACAGTGTGTTATATATAGTTATAATGTATTATGTATAGAGGGGAGCACAGTGTGTTATATATAGTTATAATGTATTATGTATAGAGGGGGGCACAGTGTGTTATATATAGTTATAATGTATAATGTATAGAGGGGGCACAGTGTGTTATATATAGTTATAATGTATTATGTATAGAGGGGGGCACAGTGTGTTATATATAGTTATAATTTTTTATGTATAGAGGGGGCACAGTGTGTTATATATAGTTATAATGTATTATGTATAGAGGGGGCACAGTGTGTTATATATAGTTATAATGTATTATGTATAGAGGGGGGCACAGTGTGTTATATATAGTTATAATGTATTATATATAGAGGGGGCACAGTGTGTTATATATAGTTATAATGTATTATGTATAGAGGGGGCACAGTGTGTTATATATAGTTATAATGTATTATGTATAGAGGGGGGCACAGTGTGTTATATATAGTTATAATGTATTATATATAGAGGGGGCACAGTGTGTTATATATAGTTATAATGTATTATGTATAGAGGGGGCACAGTGTGTTATATATAGTTATAATGTATTATATATAGAGGGGGGCACAGTGTGTTATATATAGTTATAATGTATTATGTATAGAGGGGGCACAGTGTGTTATATATAGTTATAATGTATTCTGTATAGAGGGGGCACAGTGTGTTATATATAGTTATAATGTATTATGTATAGAGGGGGCACAGTGTGTTATATATAGTTATAATGTATTATGTATAGAGGGGGGCACAGTGTGTTATATATAGTTATAATGTATTATGTATAGAGGGAGCACAGTGTGTTATATATAGTTATAATGTATTATGTATAGAGGGGGCACAGTGTGTTATATATAGTTATAATGTATTATATATAGAGGGGGGCACAGTGTGTTATATATAGTTATAATGTATTATGTATAGAGGGGGCACAGTGTGTTATATATAGTTATAATGTATTATGTATAGAGGGGGCACAGTGTGTTATATATAGTTATAATGTATAGAGGGGGCACAGTGTGTTATATATAGTTATAATGTATAGAGGGGGCACAGTGTGTTATATATAGTTATAATGTATTATGTATAGAGGGGGCACAGTGTGTTATATATAGTTATAATGTATTATGTATAGAGGGGGCACAGTGTGTTATATATAGTTATAATGTATTATGTATAGAGGGGGCACAGTGTGTTATATATAGTTATAATGTATTATATATAGAGGGGGGCACAGTGTGTTATATATAGTTATAATGTATTATGTATAGAGGGGGGCACAGTGTGTTATATATAGTTATAATGTATTATGTATAGAGGGGGCACAGTGTGTTATATATAGTTATAATGTATTATATATAGAGGGGGCACAGTGTGTTATATATAGTTATAATGTATTATGTATAGAGGGGGCACAGTGTGTTATATATAGTTATAATGTATAGAGGGGGGCACAGTGTGTTATATATAGTTATAATGTATTATGTATAGAGGGGGGCACAGTGTGTTATATATAGTTATAATGTATTATGTATAGAGGGGGCACAGTGTGTTATATATAGTTATAATGTATAGAGGGGGGCACAGTGTGTTATATATAGTTATAATGTATTATATATAGAGGGGGGCACGGTGTGTTATATATAGTTATAATGTATTCTGTATAGAGGGGGGCACAGTGTGTTATATATAGTTATAATGTATTATGTATAGAGGGGGCACAGTGTGTTATATATAGTTATAATGTATTCTGTATAGAGGGGAGCACAGTGTGTTATATATAGTTATAATGTATTATGTATAGAGGGGGGCACAGTGTGTTATATATAGTTATAATGTATTATGTATAGAGGGGGCACAGTGTGTTATATATAGTTATAATGTATAGAGGGGGGCACAGTGTGTTATATATAGTTATAATGTATTATATATAGAGGGGGGCACGGTGTGTTATATATAGTTATAATGTATTCTGTATAGAGGGGGGCACAGTGTGTTATATATAGTTATAATGTATAATGTATAGAGGGGGCACAGTGTGTTATATATAGTTATAATGTATTATGTATAGGGGGGCACGGTGTGTTATATATAGTTATAATGTATTATGTATAGAGGGGAGCACAGTGTGTTATATATAGTTATAATGTATTATGTATAGAGGGGGCACAGTGTGTTATATATAGTTATAATGTATTATGTATAGAGGGGGCACAGTGTGTTATATATAGTTATAATGTATTCTGTATAGAGGGGGCACGGTGTGTTATATATAGTTATAATGTATTCTGTATAGAGGGGGCACAGTGTGTTATATATAGTTATAATGTATTATGTATAGAGGGGGGCACAGTGTGTTATATATAGTTATAATGTATTATGTATAGAGGGGGGCACAGTGTGTTATATATAGTTATAATGTATTATGTATAGAGGGGGGCACAGTGTGTTATATATAGTTATAATGTATTATGTATAGAGGGGGGCACAGTGTGTTATATATAGTTATAATGTATTATGTATAGAGGGGGGCACAGTGTGTTATATATAGTTATAATGTATTATGTATAGAGGGGGCACAGTGTGTTATATATAGTTATAATGTATTATGTATAGAGGGGGGCACAGTGTGTTATATATAGTTATAATGTATTATATATAGAGGGGGCACAGTGTGTTATATATAGTTATAATGTATTATATATAGAGGGGGCACAGTGTGTTATATATAGTTATAATGTATTATGTATAGAGGGGGCACAGTGTGTTATATATAGTTATAATGTATTATGTATAGAGGGGGGCACAGTGTGTTATATATAGTTATAATGTATTATGTATAGAGGGGGCACAGTATGTTATATATAGTTATAATGTATTATGTATAGAGGGGGCACAGTGTGTTATATATAGTTATAATGTATTATATATAGAGGGGGGCACAGTGTGTTATATATAGTTATAATGTATTATGTATAGAGGGGGGCACAGTGTGTTATATATAGTTATAATGTATTATGTATAGGGGGGCACAGTGTGTTATATATAGTTATAATGTATTATGTATAGAGGGGGCACAGTGTGTTATATATAGTTATAATGTATTATATATAGAGGGGGGCACAGTGTGTTATATATAGTTATAATGTATTATGTATAGAGGGGGGCACAGTGTGTTATATATAGTTATCATGTATTATATATAGAGGGGGGCACAGTGTGTTATATATAGTTATAATGTATAGAGGGGGCACAGTGTGTTATATATAGTTATAATGTATTATGTATAGAGGGGGGCACAGTGTGTTATATATAGTTATAATGTATTATGTATAGAGGGGCACAGTGTGTTATATATAGTTATAATGTATTATGTATAGAGGGGCACAGTGTGTTATATATAGTTATAATGTATTATGTATAGAGGGGGGCACAGTGTCTTATATATAGTTATAATGTATAGAGGGGGGCACGGTGTGTTATATATAGTTATAATGTATAATGTATAGAGGGGGCACAGTGTGTTATATATAGTTATAATGTATTATGTATAGAGGGGGCACAGTGTGTTATATATAGTTATAATGTATAGAGGGGAGCACAGTGTGTTATATATAGTTATAATGTATTATGTATAGGGGGGGCACAGTGTGTTATATATAGTTATAATGTATTATGTATAGAGGGAGCACAGTGTGTTATATATAGTTATAATGTATAGAGGGGGGCACAGTGTGTTATATATAGTTATAATGTATTATGTATAGAGGGGGCACAGTGTGTTATATATAGTTATAATGTATTATGTATAGAGGGGGCACAGTGTGTTATATATAGTTATAATGTATTATGTATAGAGGGGGCACAGTGTGTTATATATAGTTATAATGTATTATGTATAGAGGGGGGCACAGTGTGTTATATATAGTTATAATGTATTATATATAGAGGGGGGCACAGTGTGTTATATATAGTTATAATGTATAATGTATAGAGGGGGCACAGTGTGTTATATATAGTTATAATGTATTATGTATAGAGGGGGCACAGTGTGTTATATATAGTTATAATGTATAGAGGGGGGCACAGTGTGTTATATATAGTTATAATGTATTATGTATAGAGGGGGGCACAGTGTGTTATATATAGTTATAATGTATTATGTATAGAGGGAGCACAGTGTGTTATATATAGTTATAATGTATTATGTATAGAGGGAGCACAGTGTGTTATATATAGTTATAATGTATTATGTATAGAGGGGGCACAGTGTGTTATATATAGTTATAATGTATTATGTATAGAGGGGGCACAGTATGTTATATATAGTTATAATGTATTATGTATAGAGGGGGCACAGTGTGTTATATATAGTTATAATGTATTATGTATAGAGGGGGCACAGTGTGTTATATATAGTTATAATGTATTATATATAGAGGGGGCACAGTGTGTTATATATAGTTATAATGTATTATGTATAGAGGGGTGCACAGTGTGTTATATATAGTTATAATGTATTATGTATAGAGGGAGCACAGTGTGTTATATATAGTTATAATGTATAATGTATAGAGGGGGCACAGTGTGTTATATATAGTTATAATGTATAATGTATAGAGGGGGCACAGTGTGTTATATATAGTTATAATGTATTATGTATAGAGGGGGGCACAGTGTGTTATATATAGTTATAATGTATTATGTATAGAGGGGCACAGTGTGTTATATATAGTTATAATGTATTATGTATAGAGGGGGCACAGTGTGTTATATATAGTTATAATATATAATATATAGAGGGGGGCACAGTGTGTTATATATAGTTATAATGTATTATGTATAGAGGGGGGCACAGTGTGTTATATATAGTTATAATGTATAATGTATAGAGGGGGGCACAGTGTGTTATATATAGTTATAATGTATTATGTATAGAGGGGGCACAGTGTGTTATATATAGTTATAATGTATTATGTATAGAGGGGGCACAGTGTGTTATATATAGTTATAATGTATTATGTATAGGGGGGCACGGTGTGTTATATATAGTTATAATGTATAATGTATAGAGGGGGCACAGTGTGTTATATATAGTTATAATGTATTATGTATAGAGGGGGGCACAGTGTGTTATATATAGTTTAAATGTATAGAGGGGGCACAGTGTGTTATATATAGTTATAATGTATTATGTATAGAGGGGGGCACAGTGTGTTATATATAGTTATAATGTATTATGTATAGAGGGGGCACAGTGTGTTATATATAGTTATAATGTATAATGTATAGAGGGGGCACAGTGTGTTATATATAGTTATAATGTATTATGTATAGAGGGGGCACAGTGTGTTATATATAGTTATAATGTATTATGTATAGAGGGGGCACAGTGTGTTATATATAGTTATAATGTATTATGTATAGAGGGGGGCACAGTGTGTTATATATAGTTATAATGTATTATGTATAGAGGGGGGCACAGTGTGTTATATATAGTTATAATGTATAATGTATAGAGGGGGGCACAGTGTGTTATATATAGTTATAATGTATTATGTATAGAGGGGGCACAGTGTGTTATATATAGTTATAATGTATTATATATAGAGGGGAGCACAGTGTGTTATATATAGTTATAATGTATTATGTATAGAGGGGGCACAGTGTGTTATATATAGTTATAATGTATTATGTATAGGGGGGCACGGTGTGTTATATATAGTTATAATGTATTATGTATAGAGGGGGCACAGTGTGTTATATATAGTTATAATGTATTATGTATAGAGGGGGGCACAGTGTGTTATATATAGTTATAATGTATTATGTATAGAGGGGGCACAGTGTGTTATATATAGTTATAATGTATTATGTATAGAGGGGGCACAGTGTGTTATATATAGTTATAATGTATTATGTATAGAGGGGGCACAGTGTGTTATATATAGTTATAATGTATTATGTATAGAGGGGGGCACAGTGTGTTATATATAGTTATAATGTATTCTGTATAGAGGGGGGCACAGTGTGTTATATATAGTTATAATGTATAGAGGGGGGCACAGTGTGTTATATATAGTTATAATGTATTCTGTATAGAGGGGGCACAGTGTGTTATATATAGTTATAATGTATTATGTATAGAGGGGGCACAGTGTGTTATATATAGTTATAATGTATTATGTATAGAGGGGGCACAGTGTGTTATATATAGTTATAATGTATTATGTATAGAGGGGGCACGGTGTGTTATATATAGTTATAATGTATTATGTATAGAGGGGGGCACAGTGTGTTATATATAGTTATTATGTATTATGTATAGAGGGGGGCACAGTGTGTTATATATAGTTATAATGTATAGAGGGGGGCACAGTGTGTTATATATAGTTATAATGTATAATGTATAGAGGGGGCACAGTGTGTTATATATAGTTATAATGTATTATGTATAGAGGGGGCACAGTGTGTTATATATAGTTATAATGTATTATGTATAGAGGGGGGCACAGTGTGTTATATATAGTTATAATGTATTATGTATAGAGGGGGCACAGTGTGTTATATATAGTTATAATGTATAATGTATAGAGGGGGCACAGTGTGTTATATATAGTTATAATGTATAATGTATAGAGGGGGCACAGTGTGTTATATATAGTTATAATGTATAATGTATAGAGGGGGCACAGTGTGTTATATATAGTTATAATGTATTATGTATAGAGGGGGGCACAGTGTGTTATATATAGTTATAATGTATTATGTATAGAGGGGGGCACAGTGTGTTATATATAGTTATAATGTATTATGTATAGAGGGGGCACAGTGTGTTATATATAGTTATAATGTATTATGTATAGAGGGGGGCACAGTGTGTTATATATAGTTATAATGTATTATGTATAGAGGGGGGCACAGTGTGTTATATATAGTTATAATGTATTATGTATAGAGGGGCACAGTGTGTTATATATAGTTATAATGTATTATGTATAGAGGGGAGCACAGTGTGTTATATATAGTTATAATGTATTATGTATAGAGGGGGCACAGTGTGTTATATATAGTTATAATGTATTATATATAGAGGGGGCACAGTGTGTTATATATAGTTATAATGTATTATGTATAAAGGGGGCACAGTGTGTTATATATAGTTATAATGTATTATATATAGAGGGGGGCACAGTGTGTTATATATAGTTATAATGTATTATATATAGAGGGGGCACAGTGTGTTATATATAGTTATAATGTATTATGTATAGAGGGGGCACAGTGTGTTATATATAGTTATAATGTATAATGTATAGAGGGGGCACATTGTGTTATATATAGTTATAATGTATTATGTATAGAGGGGGGCACAGTGTGTTATATATAGTTATAATGTATAGAGGGGGCACAGTGTGTTATATATAGTTATAATGTATAGAGGGGGCACAGTGTGTTATATATAGTTATAATGTATTATGTATAGAGGGGGCACAGTGTGTTATATATAGTTATAATGTATTATGTATAGAGGGGGCACAGTGTGTTATATATAGTTATAATGTATTATGTATAGAGGGGGCACAGTGTGTTATATATAGTTATAATGTATTATATATAGAGGGGGGCACAGTGTGTTATATATAGTTATAATGTATTATGTATAGAGGGGGGGCACAGTATGTTATATATAGTTATAATGTATTATGTATAGAGGGGGCACAGTGTGTTATATATAGTTATAATGTATTATGTATAGAGGGGGGCACAGTGTGTTATATATAGTTATAATGTATAGAGGGGGGCACAGTGTGTTATATATAGTTATAATGTATAATGTATAGAGGGGGCACAGTGTGTTATATATAGTTATAATGTATAATGTATAGAGGGGGCACAGTGTGTTATATATAGTTATAATGTATTATGTATAGAGGGGGGCACAGTGTGTTATATATAGTTATAATGTATAATGTATAGAGGGGGCACAGTGTGTTATATATAGTTATAATGTATTATGTATAGAGGGGGGCACAGTGTGTTATATATAGTTATAATGTATTATGTATAGAGGGGGCACAGTGTGTTATATATAGTTATAATGTATTATGTATAGAGGGGGCACAGTGTGTTATATATAGTTATAATGTATTATGTATAGAGGGGGGCACAGTGTGTTATATATAGTTATAATGTATTATATATAGAGGGGGCACAGTGTGTTATATATAGTTATAATGTATTATGTATAGAGGGGGCACAGTGTGTTATATATAGTTATAATGTATTATGTATAGAGGGGGGCACAGTGTGTTATATATAGTTATAATGTATTATGTATAGAGGGAGCACAGTGTGTTATATATAGTTATAATGTATTATGTATAGAGGGGGCACAGTGTGTTATATATAGTTATAATGTATTATATATAGAGGGGGGCACAGTGTGTTATATATAGTTATAATGTATTATGTATAGAGGGGGCACAGTGTGTTATATATAGTTATAATGTATTATGTATAGAGGGGGCACAGTGTGTTATATATAGTTATAATGTATAGAGGGGGCACAGTGTGTTATATATAGTTATAATGTATAGAGGGGCACAGTGTGTTATATATAGTTATAATGTATTATGTATAGAGGGGGCACAGTGTGTTATATATAGTTATAATGTATTATGTATAGAGGGGGCACAGTGTGTTATATATAGTTATAATGTATTATGTATAGAGGGGGCACAGTGTGTTATATATAGTTATAATGTATTATATATAGAGGGGGGCACAGTGTGTTATATATAGTTATAATGTATTATGTATAGAGGGGGGCACAGTGTGTTATATATAGTTATAATGTATTATGTATAGAGGGGGCACAGTGTGTTATATATAGTTATAATGTATTATATATAGAGGGGGCACAGTGTGTTATATATAGTTATAATGTATTATGTATAGAGGGGGCACAGTGTGTTATATATAGTTATAATGTATTATATATAGAGGGGGCACAGTGTGTTATATATAGTTATAATGTATTATATATAGAGGGGGCACAGTGTGTTATATATAGTTATAATGTATTATGTATAGAGGGGGCACAGTGTGTTATATATAGTTATAATGTATTATATATAGAGGGGGCACAGTGTGTTATATATAGTTATAATGTATTATATATAGAGGGGGCACAGTGTGTTATATATAGTTATAATGTATTATATATAGAGGGGGCACAGTGTGTTATATATAGTTATAATGTATTATGTATAGAGGGGGGCACAGTGTGTTATATATAGTTATAATGTATTATGTATAGAGGGGGCACAGTGTGTTATATATAGTTATAAATGTATAGAGGGGGGCACAGTGTGTTATATATAGTTATAATGTATTATGTATAGAGGGGGGCACAGTGTGTTATATATAGTTATAATGTATTATGTATAGAGGGGGCACAGTGTGTTATATATAGTTATAATGTATAGAGGGGGCACAGTGTGTTATATATAGTTATAATGTATTATATATAGAGGGGGGCACAGTGTGTTATATATAGTTATAATGTATTCTGTATAGAGGGGGGCACAGTGTGTTATATATAGTTATAATGTATTATGTATAGAGGGGGCACAGTGTGTTATATATAGTTATAATGTATTCTGTATAGAGGGGAGCACAGTGTGTTATATATAGTTATAATGTATTATGTATAGAGGGGGGCACAGTGTGTTATATATAGTTATAATGTATTATGTATAGAGGGGGCACAGTGTGTTATATATAGTTATAATGTATAGAGGGGGGCACAGTGTGTTATATATAGTTATAATGTATTATATATAGAGGGGGGCACGGTGTGTTATATATAGTTATAATGTATTCTGTATAGAGGGGGGCACAGTGTGTTATATATAGTTATAATGTATTATGTATAGAGGGGGCACAGTGTGTTATATATAGTTATAATGTATTATGTATAGAGGGGGCACGGTGTGTTATATATAGTTATAATGTATTATGTATAGAGGGGGCACAGTGTGTTATATATAGTTATAATGTATTATGTATAGAGGGGGCACAGTGTGTTATATATAGTTATAATGTATTATGTATAGAGGGGGCACAGTGTGTTATATATAGTTATAATGTATTATGTATAGAGGGGGCACAGTGTGTTATATATAGTTATAATGTATTATGTATAGAGGGGGCACAGTGTGTTATATATAGTTATAATGTATTATGTATAGAGGGGGCACAGTGTGTTATATATAGTTATAATGTATTATGTATAGAGGGGGCACAGTGTGTTATATATAGTTATAATGTATTATAGTATAGAGGGGGCACAGTGTGTTATATATAGTTATAATGTATTATGTATAGAGGGGGCACAGTGTGTTATATATAGTTATAATGTATTATGTATAGAGGGGGCACAGTGTGTTATATATAGTTATAATGTATTATGTATAGAGGGGGCACAGTATGTTATATATAGTTATAATGTATTATGTATAGAGGGGGCACAGTGTGTTATATATAGTTATAATGTATTATGTATAGAGGGGGGCACAGTGTGTTATATATAGTTATAATGTATTATGTATAGAGGGGGGCACAGTGTGTTATATATAGTTATAATGTATTATGTATAGAGGGGGCACAGTGTGTTATATATAGTTATAATGTATTATGTATAGAGGGGGGCACAGTGTGTTATATATAGTTATAATGTATTATATATAGAGGGGGCACAGTGTGTTATATATAGTTATAATGTATAATGTATAGAGGGGGGCACAGTGTGTTATATATAGTTATAATGTATTATGTATAGAGGGGGGCACAGTGTGTTATATATAGTTATAATGTATTATGTATAGAGGGGGGCACAGTGTGTTATATATAGTTATAATGTATTATGTATAGAGGGGGGCACAGTGTGTTATATATAGTTATAATGTATTATGTATAGAGGGGGCACAGTGTGTTATATATAGTTATAATGTATAGAGGGGGCACAGTGTGTTATATATAGTTATAATGTATTATGTATAGAGGGGGGCACAGTGTGTTATATATAGTTATAATGTATTATGTATAGAGGGGGGCACAGTGTGTTATATATAGTTATAATGTATTATGTATAGAGGGGGCACAGTGTGTTATATATAGTTATAATGTATTATGTATAGAGGGGGGCACAGTGTGTTATATATAGTTATAATGTATAGAGGGGGGCACAGTGTGTTATATATAGTTATAATGTATTATGTATAGAGGGGGCACAGTGTGTTATATATAGTTATAATGTATTATGTATAGAGGGGGCACAGTGTGTTATATATAGTTATAATGTATAGAGGGGAGCACAGTGTGTTATATATAGTTATAATGTATTATGTATAGAGGGGGCACAGTGTGTTATATATAGTTATAATGTATTATGTATAGAGGGGGCACAGTGTGTTATATATAGTTATAATGTATAGAGGGGGGCACAGTGTGTTATATATAGTTATAATGTATTATGTATAGAGGGGGCACAGTGTGTTATATATAGTTATAATGTATTATGTATAGAGGGGGCACAGTGTGTTATATATAGTTATAATGTATTATGTATAGAGGGGGCACAGTGTGTTATATATAGTTATAATGTATTATGTATAGAGGGGGCACAGTGTGTTATATATAGTTATAATGTATTATGTATAGAGGGGGCACAGTGTGTTATATATAGTTATAATGTATTATGTATAGAGGGGGCACAGTGTGTTATATATAGTTATAATGTATTATGTATAGAGGGGGCACAGTGTGTTATATATAGTTATAATGTATTATGTATAGAGGGGGCACAGTGTGTTATATATAGTTATAATGTATTATGTATAGAGGGGGCACAGTGTGTTATATATAGTTATAATGTATTATGTATAGAGGGGGCACAGTGTGTTATATATAGTTATAATGTATTATGTATAGAGGGGGCACAGTGTGTTATATATAGTTATAATGTATTATGTATAGAGGGGGCACAGTGTGTTATATATAGTTATAATGTATTATGTATAGAGGGGGCACAGTGTGTTATATATAGTTATAATGTATTATGTATAGAGGGGGCACAGTGTGTTATATATAGTTATAATGTATTATGTATAGAGGGGGCACAGTGTGTTATATATAGTTATAATGTATTATGTATAGAGGGGGCACAGTGTGTTATATATAGTTATAATGTATTATGTATAGAGGGGGCACAGTGTGTTATATATAGTTATAATGTATTATGTATAGAGGGGGCACAGTGTGTTATATATAGTTATAATGTATTATGTATAGAGGGGGGCACAGTGTGTTATATATAGTTATAATGTATTATGTATAGAGGGGGCACAGTGTGTTATATATAGTTATAATGTATTATGTATAGAGGGGGCACAGTGTGTTATATATAGTTATAATGTATTATGTATAGAGGGGGCACGGTGTGTTATATATAGTTATAATGTATAATGTATAGAGGGGGGCACAGTGTGTTATATATAGTTATAATGTATTATGTATAGAGGGGGGCACAGTGTGTTATATATAGTTATAATGTATTATGTATAGAGGGGGGCACAGTGTGTTATATATAGTTATAATGTATTATGTATAGAGGGGGCACAGTGTGTTATATATAGTTATAATGTATTATGTATAGAGGGGGCACAGTGTGTTATATATAGTTATAATGTATTATGTATAGAGGGGGCACAGTGTGTTATATATAGTTATAATGTATTATGTATAGAGGGGGGCACAGTGTGTTATATATAGTTATAATGTATTATGTATAGAGGGGGCACAGTGTGTTATATATAGTTATAATGTATTATGTATAGAGGGGGCACAGTGTGTTATATATAGTTATAATGTATTATGTATAGAGGGGGCACAGTGTGTTATATATAGTTATAATGTATTATGTATAGAGGGGGCACAGTGTGTTATATATAGTTATAATGTATTATGTATAGAGGGGGGCACAGTGTGTTATATATAGTTATAATGTATTATGTATAGAGGGGGCACAGTGTGTTATATATAGTTATAATGTATTATGTATAGAGGGGGCACAGTGTGTTATATATAGTTATAATGTATTCTGTATAGAGGGGGCACAGTGTGTTATATATAGTTATAATGTATAGAGGGGGCACAGTGTGTTATATATAGTTATAATGTATTATGTATAGAGGGGGCACAGTGTGTTATATATAGTTATAATGTATTATGTATAGAGGGGGCACAGTGTGTTATATATAGTTATAATGTATTATGTATAGAGGGGGCACAGTGTGTTATATATAGTTATAATGTATTATGTATAGAGGGGGCACAGTGTGTTATATATAGTTATAATGTATTATGTATAGAGGGGGGCACAGTGTGTTATATATAGTTATAATGTATTATGTATAGAGGGGGGCACAGTGTGTTATATATAGTTATAATGTATAGAGGGGGGCACAGTGTGTTATATATAGTTATAATGTATTATGTATAGAGGGGGCACAGTGTGTTATATATAGTTATAATGTATTATGTATAGAGGGGGCACAGTGTGTTATATATAGTTATAATGTATTATGTATAGAGGGGGCACAGTGTGTTATATATAGTTATAATGTATTATGTATAGAGGGGGGCACAGTGTGTTATATATAGTTATAATGTATAATGTATAGAGGGGGCACAGTGTGTTATATATAGTTATAATGTATAATGTATAGAGGGGGGCACAGTGTGTTATATATAGTTATAATGTATAATGTATAGAGGGGGCACAGTGTGTTATATATAGTTATAATGTATTATGTATAGAGGGGGGCACAGTGTGTTATATATAGTTATAATGTATTATGTATAGAGGGGGGCACAGTGTGTTATATATAGTTATAATGTATTATGTATAGAGGGGGCACAGTGTGTTATATATAGTTATAATGTATTATGTATAGAGGGGGGCACAGTGTGTTATATATAGTTATAATGTATTATGTATAGAGGGGGGCACAGTGTGTTATATATAGTTATAATGTATTATGTATAGAGGGGCACAGTGTGTTATATATAGTTATAATGTATAGAGGGGGGC
Source organism: Rhinoderma darwinii (assembly GCF_050947455.1). Lineage (NCBI taxonomy): Eukaryota > Metazoa > Chordata > Amphibia > Anura > Rhinodermatidae > Rhinoderma > Rhinoderma darwinii. The sequence continues at coordinate 28,841 of NW_027462770.1, forward strand.
ACAGTGTGTTATATATAGTTATAATGTATTATGTATAGAGGGGGCACAGTGTGTTATATATAGTTATAATGTATTATGTATAGAGGGGGCACAGTGTGTTATATATAGTTATAATGTATTATGTATAGAGGGGGCACAGTGTGTTATATATAGTTATAATGTATTATGTATAGAGGGGGCACAGTGTGTTATATATAGTTATAATGTATTATGTATAGAGGGGGCACATTGTGTGATTATAATGTATTATGTATAGAGGGGGCACAGTGTGTTATATATAGTTATAATGTATTATGTATAGAGGGGGCACAGTGTGTTATATATAGTTATAATGTATTATGTATAGAGGGGGCACAGTGTGTTATATATAGTTATAATGTATTATGTATAGAGGGGGGCACAGTGTGTTATATATAGTTATAATGTATAGAGGGGGGCACAGTGTGTTATATATAGTTATAATGTATTATGTATAGAGGGGGCACAGTGTGTTATATATAGTTATAATGTATAATGTATAGAGGGGGCACAGTGTGTTATATATAGTTATAATGTATTATGTATAGAGGGGGCACAGTGTGTTATATATAGTTATAATGTATTCTGTATAGAGGGGGCACAGTGTGTTATATATAGTTATAATGTATTATGTATAGAGGGGGCACAGTGTGTTATATATAGTTATAATGTATTATGTATAGAGGGGGCACAGTGTGTTATATATAGTTATAATGTATTATGTATAGAGGGGGCACAGTGTGTTATATATAGTTATAATGTATTATTATGTATAGAGGGGGCACAGTGTGTTATATATAGTTATAATGTATTATGTATAGAGGGAGCACAGTGTGTTATATATAGTTATAATGTATTATGTATAGAGGGGCACAGTGTGTTATATATAGTTATAATGTATAGAGGGGGCACAGTGTGTTATATATAGTTATAATGTATAGAGGGGGCACAGTGTGTTATATATAGTTATAATGTATAATGTATAGAGGGGGCACAGTGTGTTATATATAGTTATAATGTATTATGTATAGAGGGGGCACAGTGTGTTATATATAGTTATAATGTATTATGTA
>NW_027462771.1:0-29927 GCF_050947455.1 Rhinoderma darwinii
CCCCACTATACTGCTATTACATAGAACTTCCAATAGGTGGCGCTGTTCTCCACTGTACTGCTATTACATAGAATCTTCCAATAGGTGGTGCTGTCCTCCACTATACTGCTATTACATAGAACATTCCAATAGGTGGCGCTGTCCTCCACTATACTGCTATTACATAGAATATTCCAATAGGTGGCGCTGTCCTCCCCTATACTGCTATTACATAGAACCTTCCAATAGGTGGCGCTGTTCTCCCACTGTACTGCTATTACATAGAATCTTCCAATAGGTGGTGCTGTCCTCCACTATACTGCTTATTACATAGAACCTTCCAATAGGTGGCGCTGTCCTCCACTATACTGCTATTACATAGAACATTCCAATAGGTGGCGCTGTCCTCCACTATACTGCTATTACATAGAACCTTCCAATAGGTGGCGCTGTCCTCCACAATACTGCTATTACATAGAACCTTCCAATAGGTGGCGCTGTCCTCCACTATACTGCTATTACATCGAACCTTCCAATAGGTGGCGCTGTCCTCCACTATACTGCTATTACATAGAACATTCCAATAGGTGGCGCTGTCCTCCACTATACTGCTATTACATAGAACCTTCCAATAGGTGGCGCTGTCCTCCACTATACTGCTATTACATAGAACCTTCCAATAGGTGGCGCTTTCCTCCACTATACAGCTATTACATAGAACATTCCAATAGGTGGCGCTGTTCTCCACTGTACTACTATTACATAGAACCTTTCAATAGGTGGCGCTGTCCTCCACTATACTGCTATTACATAGAACCTTCCAATAGGTGGCGCTATCCTCCACTATACTGCTATTACATAGAATATTCCAATAGGTGGCGCTGTCCTCCACTATACTGCTATTACATAGAACCTTCCAATAGGTGGCGCTGTCCTCCACTATACTGCTATTACTAAGAACCTTCCAATAAGTGGCGCTGTTCTCCACTATACTGCTATTACATAGAACCTTCCAATAGGTGGCACTGTCCTCCACTATACTGCTATTACATAGAACATTCCAATAGGTGGCGCTGTTCTCCACTGTACTGCTATTACATAGAACCTTCCAATAGGTGGCGCTGTTCTCCACTATACTGCTATTACATAGAACCTTCCAATAGGTGGCGCTATCCTCCACTATACTGCTATTACATAGAATATTCCAATAGGTGGCACTGTCCTCCACTATACTGCTATTACATAGAACATTCCAATAGGTGGCGCTGTTCTCCACTGTACTGCTATTACATAGAACCTTCCAATAGGTGGCGCTGTCCTCCACTATACTGCTATTACATAGAACCTTCCAATAAGTGGCGCTGTTCTCCACTATACTGCTATTACATAGAACCTTCCAATAGGTGGCGCTGTTCTCCACTGTACTGCTATTACATAGAACCTTCCAATAGGTGGCGCTGTTCTCCACTATACTGCTATTACATAGAACCTTCCAATAGGTGGCGCTATCCTCCACTATACTGCTATTACATAGAATATTCCAATAGGTGGCACTGTCCTCCACTATACTGCTATTACATAGAACCTTCCAATAGGTGGCGCTGTTCTCCACTATACTGCTATTACATAGAACCTTCCAATAGGTGGCGCTGTCATCCACTATACTGCTATTACATAGAACCTTCCAATAGGTGGCGCTGTCCTCCACTATACTGCTATTACATAGAACCTTCCAATAGGTGGCGCTGTTCTCCACTATACTGCTATTACATAGAACCTTCCAATAGGTGGCGCTGTCCTCCACTATACGCTATTACATAGAACCTTCCAATAGGTGGCGCTGTCCTCCACTATACTGCTATTACATAGAACATTCCAATAGGTGGGCGCTGTCCTCCACTATAATGCTATAACACAGAACCTTCCAATAGGTGGCGCTGTCCTCCACTATACTGCTATTACATAGAACATTCCAATAGGTGGCGCTGTCCTCCACTATACAGCTATTATATAGAACCTTCCAATAGATGGCGCTGTCCTCCACTATACTGCTATTACATAGAACGTTCCAATAGGTGGCGCTGTCCTCCACTATACTGCTATTACATAGAACATTCCAATAGGTGGCGCTGTTCTCCACTGTACTGCTATTACATAGAACCTTCCAATAGGTGGCGCTGTCCTCCACTATACGCTATTACATAGAACCTTCCAATAGGTGGCGCTGTCCTCCACTATACTGCTATTACATAGAACATTCCAATAGGTTGCGCTGTCCTCCACTATACAGCTATTATATAGAACCTTCCAATAGATGGCGCTGTCCTCCACTATACTGCTATTACAATAGAACCTTCCAATAGGTGGCGCTGTCCTCCACTATACTGCTATTACATAGAACATTCCAATAGGTGGCGCTGTTCTCCACTGTACTGCTATTACATAGAACCTTCCAATAGGTGGCGCTGTCCTCACTATACTGCTATTACATAGAACCTTCCAATAGGTGGCGCTGTCCTCCACTATACTGCTATTACATAGAACCTTCCAATAGGTGGCGCTGTTCTCCACTGTACTGCTATTACATAGAACCTTCCAATAGGTGGCGCTGTCCTCCACTATACTGCTATTACATAGAACCTTCCAATAGGTGGCGCTATCCTCCACTATACTGCTATTACATAGAATATTCCAATAGGTGGCACTGTCCTCCACTATACTGCTATTACATAGAACATTCCAATAGGTGGCGCTGTTCTCCACTGTACTGCTATTACATAGAACCTTCCAATAGGTGGCGCTGTCCTCCACTATACTGCTATTACATAGAACCTTCCAATAAGTGGCGCTGTTCTCCACTATACTGCTATTACATAGAACCTTCCAATAGGTGGCGCTGTTCTCCACTGTACTGCTATTACATAGAACCTTCCAATAGGTGGCGCTGTTCTCCACTATACTGCTATTACATAGAACCTTCCAATAGGTGGTGCTATCCTCCACTATACTGCTATTACATAGAATATTCCAATAGGTGGCACTGTCCTCCACTATACTGCTATTACATAGAACCTTCCAATAGGTGGCGCTGTTCTCCACTATACTGCTATTACATAGAACCTTCCAATAGGTGGCGCTGTCATCCACTATACTGCTATTACATAGAACCTTCCAATAGGTGGCGCTGTCCTCCACTATACTGCTATTACATAGAACCTTCCAATAGGTGGCGCTGTTCTCCACTATACTGCTATTACATAGAACCTTCCAATAGGTGGCGCTGTCCTCCACTATACGCTATTACATAGAACCTTCCAATAGGTGGCGCTGTCCTCCACTATACTGCTATTACATAGAACATTCCAATAGGTGGCGCTGTCCTCCACTATAATGCTATAACACAGAACCTTCCAATAGGTGGCGCTGTCCTCCACTATACTGCTATTACATAGAACATTCCAATAGGTGGCGCTGTCCTCCACTATACAGCTATTATATAGAACCTTCCAATAGATGGCGCTGTCCTCCACTATACTGCTATTACATAGAACGTTCCAATAGGTGGCGCTGTCCTCCACTATACTGCTATTACATAGAACATTCCAATAGGTGGCGCTGTTCTCCACTGTACTGCTATTACATAGAACCTTCCAATAGGTGGCGCTGTCCTCCACTATACGCTATTACATAGAACCTTCCAATAGGTGGCGCTGTCCTCCACTATACTGCTATTACATAGAACATTCCAATAGGTTGCGCTGTCCTCCACTATACAGCTATTATATAGAACCTTCCAATAGATGGCGCTGTCCTCCACTATACTGCTATTACATAGAACCTTCCAATAGGTGGCGCTGTCCTCCACTATACTGCTATTACATAGAACATTCCAATAGGTGGCGCTGTTCTCCACTGTACTGCTATTACATAGAACCTTCCAATAGGTGGCGCTGTCCTCCACTATACTGCTATTACATAGAACCTTCCAATAGGTGGCGCTGTCCTCCACTATACTGCTATTACATAGAACCTTCCAATAGGTGGCGCTGTTCTCCACTGTACTGCTATTACATAGAACCTTCCAATAGGTGGCGCTGTCCTCCACTATACTGCTATTACATAGAACCTTCCAATAGGTGGCGCTATCCTCCACTATACTGCTATTACATAGAATATTCCAATAGGTGGCGCTGTCCTCCACTATACTGCTATTACATAGAACCTTCCAATAGGTGGCGCTGTCCTCCACTATACTGCTATTACATAGAACATTCCAATAGGTGGCGCTGTCCTCCACTATACTGCTATTACATAGAACATTCCAATAGGTGGCGCTGTTCTCCACTATACTGCTATTACATAGAACCTTCCAATAGGTGGCGCTGTCCTCCACTATACTGCTATTACATAGAACCTTCCAATAGGTGGCGCTGTTCTCACCTTTACTGCTATTACATAGATCCTTCCAATAGGTGGCGCTGTCCTCCACTATACTGCTATTACATAGAACCTTCCAATAGGTGGCGCTGTTCTCCACTATACTGCTATTACATAGAACCTTCCAATAGGTGGCACTGTCCTCCACTATACTGCTAATACATAGAACATTCCAATAGGTGGCGCTGTTCTCCACTATACTGCTATTACATAGAACATTCCAATAGGTGGCGCTGTTCTCCACTGTACTGCTATTACATAGAACCTTCCAATAGGTGGCGCTGTTCTCCACTATACTGCTATTACATAGAACCTTCCAATAGGTGGCGCTATCCTCCACTATACTGCTATTACATAGAATATTCCAATAGGTGGCACTGTAATCCACTATACTGCTATTACATAGAACCTTCCAATAGGTGGCGCTGTTCTCCACTATACTTCTATTACATAGAACCTTCCAATAGGTGGCGCTGTCCTCCACTATACTGCTATTACATAGAACCTTCCAATAGGTGGCGCTGTCCTCCACTATACTGCTATTACATAGAACATTTCAATAGGTGGTGCTGTCCTCCACTATACTGCTATTACATAGAACCTTTAAATAGGTGGCGCTGTCCTCCACTATACTGCTATTACATAGAACCTTCCAATAGGTGGCGCTGTCCTCCACTATACTGCTATTACATAGAACATTCCAATAGGTGGCGCTGTCCTCCACTATACTGCTATTACATAGAACCTTCCAATAGGTGGTGCTGTCCTCCACTATACTGCTATTTCATAGAACATTCCAATAGGTGGCGCTGTTCTCCACTGTACTGCTATTACATAAAACCTTCCAATAGGTGGCGCTGTTCTCCACTATACTGCTATTACATAGAACTTTCCAATAGGTGGCGCTGTTCTCCACTATACTGCTATTACATAGAACATTCCAATAGGTGGCGCTATCCTCCACTATACTGCTATTACATAGAACATTCCAATAGGTGGTGCTGTCCTCCACTATACTGCTATTACATAGAACCTTCCAATAGGTGGCGCTGTCCTCCACTATACTGCTATGACATAGAACCTTCCAATAGGTGGCGCTGTCCTCCACTATACTGCTATTATATAGAACCTTCCAATAAGTGGCGCTGTCCTCCACTATACTGCTATTACATAGACCCATCCACTATACTGCTATTACATAGAACCTTCCAAAAGGTGGCGCTGTCCTCCACTATACTGCTATTACATAGAACCTTCCAATAGGTGGCGCTGTTCTCCACTATACTGCTATTACATAGAACCTTCCAATAGGTGGCGCTGTCCTCCACTATACTGCTATTACATAGAACATTCCAATAGGTGGCGCTGTCCTCCACTATACTGCTATTACATAGAACCTTCCAATAGGTGGCGCTGTCCTCCACTATACTGCTATTACATAGACCCATCCACTATACTGCTATTACATAGAACCTTCCAATATGTGGCACTGTCCTCCACTATACTGCTATTACATAGAACATTCCAATAGGTGGCGCTGTCCTCCACTATACTGCTATTACAAAGAACCTTCCAATAGGTGGCGCTGTCCTCCACTATACTGCTATTACATAGAACCTTCCAATAGGTGGCGCTGTCCTCCACTATACTGCTATTACATAGAACATTCCAATAGGTGGCGCTGTCCTCCACTATACTGCTATTACATAGAACCTTCCAATAGGTGGTGCTGTCCTCCACTATACTGCTATTTCATAGAACATTCCAATAGGTGGCGCTGTTCTCCACTGTACTGCTATTACATAAAACCTTCCAATAGGTGGCGCTGTTCTCCACTATACTGCTATTACATAGAACTTTCCAATAGGTGGCGCTGTTCTCCACTATACTGCTATTACATAGAACATTCCAATAGGTGGCGCTATCCTCCACTATACTGCTATTACATAGAACATTCCAATAGGTGGTGCTGTCCTCCACTATACTGCTATTACATAGAACCTTCCAATAGGTGGCGCTGTCCTCCACTATACTGCTATGACATAGAACCTTCCAATAGGTGGCGCTGTCCTCCACTATACTGCTATTATATAGAACCTTCCAATAAGTGGCGCTGTCCTCCACTATACTGCTATTACATAGACCCATCCACTATACTGCTATTACATAGAACCTTCCAATAGGTGGCGCTGTCCTCCACTATACTGCTATTACATAGAACCTTCCAATAGGTGGCGCTGTTCTCCACTATACTGCTATTACATAGAACCTTCCAATAGGTGGCGCTGTCCTCCACTATACTGCTATTACATAGAACATTCCAATAGGTGGCGCTGTCCTCCACTATACTGCTATTACATAGAACCTTCCAATAGGTGGCGCTGTCCTCCACTATACTGCTATTACATAGACCCATCCACTATACTGCTATTACATAGAACCTTCCAATATGTGGCACTGTCCTCCACTATACTGCTATTACATAGAACATTCCAATAGGTGGCGCTGTCCTCCACTATACTGCTATTACATAGAACCTTCCAATAGGTGGCGCTGTCCTCCACTATACTGCTATTACATAGAACATTCCAATAGGTGGCGCTGTCCTCCACTATACTGCTATTACATAGAACCTTCCAATAGGTGGCGCTGTCCTCCACTATACTGCTATTACATAGAACATTCCAATAGGTGGCGCTGTCCTCCACTATACTGCTATTACATAGAACATTCCAATAGGTGGCGCTGTCCTCCACTATACTGCTATTACATAGAACATTCCAATAGGTGGCGCTGTCCTCCACTATACTGCTATTACATAGAACCTTCCAATATGTGGCGCTGTCCTCCACTATACTGCTATTACATAGAACCTTCCAATAGGTGGCGCTGTCCTCCACTATACTGCTATTACATAGAACCTTCCAATAGGTGGTGCTGTCCTCCACTATACTGCTATTACATAGAACCTTCCAATAGGTGGCGCTGTCCTCCACTATATTGCTATTACATAGAACCTTCCAATAGGTGGCGCTGTCCTCCACTATACTGCTCTTACATAGAACATTCCAATAGGTGGCGCTGTCCTCCACTATACTGCTATTACATAGAACCTTCCAATAGGTGGCGCTGTCCTCCACTATACTGCTATTACATAGAACATTTCAATAGGTGGTGCTGTCCTCCACTATACTGCTATTACATAGAACCTTTAAATAGGTGGCGCTGTCCTCCACTATACTGCTATTACATAGAACCTTCCAATAGGTGGCGCTGTCCTCCACTATACTGCTATTACATAGAACATTCCAATAGGTGGCGCTGTCCTCCACTATACTGCTATTACATAGAACCTTCCAATAGGTGGTGCTGTCCTCCACTATACTGCTATTTCATAGAACATTCCAATAGGTGGCGCTGTTCTCCACTGTACTGCTATTACATAAAACCTTCCAATAGGTGGCGCTGTTCTCCACTATACTGCTATTACATAGAACTTTCCAATAGGTGGCGCTGTTCTCCACTATACTGCTATTACATAGAACATTCCAATAGGTGGCGCTATCCTCCACTATACTGCTATTACATAGAACATTCCAATAGGTGGTGCTGTCCTCCACTATACTGCTATTACATAGAACCTTCCAATAGGTGGCGCTGTCCTCCACTATACTGCTATGACATAGAACCTTCCAATAGGTGGCGCTGTCCTCCACTATACTGCTATTATATAGAACCTTCCAATAAGTGGCGCTGTCCTCCACTATACTGCTATTACATAGACCCATCCACTATACTGCTATTACATAGAACCTTCCAATAGGTGGCGCTGTCCTCCACTATACTGCTATTACATAGAACCTTCCAATAGGTGGCGCTGTTCTCCACTATACTGCTATTACATAGAACCTTCCAATAGGTGGCGCTGTCCTCCACTATACTGCTATTACATAGAACATTCCAATAGGTGGCGCTGTCCTCCACTATACTGCTATTACATAGAACCTTCCAATAGGTGGCGCTGTCCTCCACTATACTGCTATTACATAGACCCATCCACTATACTGCTATTACATAGAACCTTCCAATATGTGGCACTGTCCTCCACTATACTGCTATTACATAGAACATTCCAATAGGTGGCGCTGTCCTCCACTATACTGCTATTACATAGAACCTTCCAATAGGTGGCGCTGTCCTCCACTATACTGCTATTACATAGAACCTTCCAATAGGTGGCGCTGTCCTCCACTATACTGCTATTACATAGAACATTCCAATAGGTGGCGCTGTCCTCCACTATACTGCTATTACATAGAACCTTCCAATAGGTGGTGCTGTCCTCCACTATACTGCTATTTCATAGAACATTCCAATAGGTGGCGCTGTTCTCCACTGTACTGCTATTACATAAAACCTTCCAATAGGTGGCGCTGTTCTCCACTATACTGCTATTACATAGAACTTTCCAATAGGTGGCGCTGTTCTCCACTATACTGCTATTACATAGAACATTCCAATAGGTGGCGCTATCCTCCACTATACTGCTATTACATAGAACATTCCAATAGGTGGTGCTGTCCTCCACTATACTGCTATTACATAGAACCTTCCAATAGGTGGCGCTGTCCTCCACTATACTGCTATGACATAGAACCTTCCAATAGGTGGCGCTGTCCTCCACTATACTGCTATTATATAGAACCTTCCAATAAGTGGCGCTGTCCTCCACTATACTGCTATTACATAGACCCATCCACTATACTGCTATTACATAGAACCTTCCAATAGGTGGCGCTGTCCTCCACTATACTGCTATTACATAGAACCTTCCAATAGGTGGCGCTGTTCTCCACTATACTGCTATTACATAGAACCTTCCAATAGGTGGCGCTGTCCTCCACTATACTGCTATTACATAGAACATTCCAATAGGTGGCGCTGTCCTCCACTATACTGCTATTACATAGAACCTTCCAATAGGTGGCGCTGTCCTCCACTATACTGCTATTACATAGACCCATCCACTATACTGCTATTACATAGAACCTTCCAATATGTGGCACTGTCCTCCACTATACTGCTATTACATAGAACATTCCAATAGGTGGCGCTGTCCTCCACTATACTGCTATTACATAGAACCTTCCAATAGGTGGCGCTGTCCTCCACTATACTGCTATTACATAGAACATTCCAATAGGTGGCGCTGTCCTCCACTATACTGCTATTACATAGAACCTTCCAATAGGTGGCGCTGTCCTCCACTATACTGCTATTACATAGAACATTCCAATAGGTGGCGCTGTCCTCCACTATACTGCTATTACATAGAACATTCCAATAGGTGGCGCTGTCCTCCACTATACTGCTATTACATAGAACATTCCAATAGGTGGCGCTGTCCTCCACTATACTGCTATTACATAGAACCTTCCAATATGTGGCGCTGTCCTCCACTATACTGCTATTACATAGAACCTTCCAATAGGTGGCGCTGTCCTCCACTATACTGCTATTACATAGAACCTTCCAATAGGTGGTGCTGTCCTCCACTATACTGCTATTACATAGAACCTTCCAATAGGTGGCGCTGTCCTCCACTATATTGCTATTACATAGAACCTTCCAATAGGTGGCGCTGTCCTCCACTATACTGCTCTTACATAGAACATTCCAATAGGTGGCGCTGTCCTCCACTATACTGCTATTACATAGAACATTCCAATAGGTGGCGCTGTCCTCCACTATACTGCTATTACATAGAACATTCCAATAGGTGGCGCTGTCCTCTACTATACTGCTATTACATAGAACCTTCCAATAGGTGGCGCTGTCCTCCACTATACAGCTATTACATAGAACCTTCCAATAGGTGGCGCTGTCCTCCACTATACTGCTATTACATAGAACCTTCCAATAGGTGGCGCTGTCCTCCACTATACTGCTATTACATAGAACCTTCCAATAGGTGGCGCTGTTCTCCACTATACTGCTATTACATAGAACCTTCCAATAGGTGGCGCTGTCCTCCACTATACTGCTATTACATAGAACCTTCCAATAGGTGGCGCTGTCCTCCACTATACTGCTATTACATAGAACCTTCCAAAAGGTGGCGCTGTCCTCCACTATACTGCTATTACATAGAACATTCCAATAGGTGGCGCTGTCCTCCACTATACTGCTATTACATAGAACCTTCCAATAGGTGGCGCTGTCCTCCACAATACTGCTATTACATAGAACCTTCCAATAGGTGGCGCTGTCCTCCACTATACAGCTATTACATAGAACCTTCCAATAGGTGGCGCTGTCCTCCACTATACTGCTATTACATAGAACCTTCCAATAGGTGGCGCTGTCCTCCACTGTACTGCTATTACATAGAACCTTCCAATAGGTGGCGCTGTTCTCCACTGTACTGCTATTACATAGAATCTTCCAATAGGTGGCGCTGTCCTCCACTATACTGCTATTACATAGAACATTCCAATAGGTGGCGCTGTCCTCTACTATACTGCTATTACATAGAATATTCCAATAGGTGGCGCTGTCCTCCACTATACTGCTATTACATAGAACATTCCAATAGGTGGCGCTGTCCTCCACTATACTGCTATTACATAGAACATTCCAATAGGTGGCGCTGTCCTCCACTATACTGCTATTACATAGAACCTTCCAATAGGTGGCGCTGTCCTCCACAATACTGCTATTACATAGAACCTTCCAATAGGTGGCGCTGTACTCCACTATACTGCTATTACATAGAACCTTCCAATAGGTGGCGCTGTTCTCCACTATACTGCTATTACATAGAACCTTCCAATAGGTGGCGCTGTCCTCCACTATACTGCTATTACATAGAACATTCCAATAGGTGGCGCTGTTCTCCACTGTACTGCTATTACATAGAATCTTCCAATAGGTGGTGCTGTCCTCCACTATACTGCTATTACATAGAACATTCCAGTAGGTGGCGCTGTCCTCCACTATACTGCTATTACATAGAATATTCCAATAGGTGGCGCTGTCCTCCACTATACTGCTATTACATAGAACCTTCCAATAGGTGGCGCTGTTCTCCACTGTACTGCTATTACATAGAATCTTCCAATAGGTGGTGCTGTCCTCCACTATACTGCTATTACATAGAACCTTCCAATAGGTGGCGCTGTCCTCCACTATACTGCTATTACATAGAACATTCCAATAGGTGGCGCTGTCCTCCACTATACTGCTATTACATAGAACCTTCCAATAGGTGGCGCTGTCCTCCACAATACTGCTATTACATAGAACCTTCCAATAGGTGGCGCTGTCCTCCACTATACTGCTATTACATCGAACCTTCCAATAGGTGGCGCTGTCCTCCACTATACTGCTATTACATAGAACATTCCAATAGGTGGCGCTGTCCTCCACTATACTGCTATTACATAGAACCTTCCAATAGGTGGCGCTGTCCTCCACTATACTGCTATTACATAGAACCTTCCAATAGGTGGCGCTTTCCTCCACTATACAGCTATTACATAGAACATTCCAATAGGTGGCGCTGTTCTCCACTGTACTACTATTACATAGAACCTTTCAATAGGTGGCGCTGTCCTCCACTATACTGCTATTACATAGAACCTTCCAATAGGTGGCGCTATCCTCCACTATACTGCTATTACATAGAATATTCCAATAGGTGGCGCTGTCCTCCACTATACTGCTATTACATAGAACCTTCCAATAGGTGGCGCTGTCCTCCACTATACTGCTATTACTAAGAACCTTCCAATAAGTGGCGCTGTTCTCCACTATACTGCTATTACATAGAACCTTCCAATAGGTGGCACTGTCCTCCACTATACTGCTATTACATAGAACATTCCAATAGGTGGCGCTGTCCTCCACTATACTGCTATTACATAGAACATTCCAATAGGTGGCGCTGTCCTCCACAATACTGCTATTACATAGAACCTTCCAATAGGTGGCGCTGTTCTCCACTATACTGCTATTACATAGAACCTTCCAATAGGTGGCGCTGTCCTCCACTATACTGCTATTACATAGAACCTTCCAATAGGTGGCGCTTTCCTCCACTATACAGCTATTACATAGAACATTCCAATAGGTGGCGCTGTTCTCCACTGTACTACTATTACATAGAACCTTTCAATAGGTGGCGCTGTCCTCCACTATACTGCTATTACATAGAACCTTCCAATAGGTGGCGCTATCCTCCACTATACTGCTATTACATAGAATATTCCAATAGGTGGCGCTGTCCTCCACTATACTGCTATTACATAGAACCTTCCAATAGGTGGCGCTGTCCTCCACTATACTGCTATTACTAAGAACCTTCCAATAAGTGGCGCTGTTCTCCACTATACTGCTATTACATAGAACCTTCCAATAGGTGGCACTGTCCTCCACTATACTGCTATTACATAGAACCTTCCAAAAGGTGGCGCTGTCCTCCACTATACTGCTATTACATAGAACATTCCAATAGGTGGCGCTGTCCTCCACAATACTGCTATTACATAGAACCTTCCAATAGGTGGCGCTGTTCTCCACTATACTGCTATTACATAGAACCTTCCAATAGGTGGCGCTGTCCTCCACTATACTGCTATTACATAGAACATTCCAATAGGTGGCGCTGTCCTCCACTATACTGCTATTACATAGAACATTCCAATAGGTGGCGCTGTTCTCCACTATACTGCTATTACATAGAACCTTCCAATAGGTGGCGCTGTCCTCCACTATACTGCTATTACATAGAACCTTCCAATAGGTGGCGCTGTTCTCACCTTTGCTATTACATAGAACCTTCCAATAGGTGGCGCTGTCCTCCACTATACTGCTATTACATAGAACTTTCCAATAGGTGGCGCTGTCCTCCACTATACTGCTATTACATAGAACCTTCCAATAGGTGGCGCTGTCCTCCACTATACTGCTATTACATAGAACCTTCCAATAGGTGGCGCTGTTCTCCACTGTACTGCTATTACATAGAATCTTCCAATAGGTGGTGCTGTCCTCCACTATACTGCTATTACATAGAACATTCCAATAGGTGGCGCTGTCCTCCACTATACTGCTATTACATAGAATATTCCAATAGGTGGCGCTGTCCTCCACTATACTGCTATTACATAGAACCTTCCAATAGGTGGCGCTGTTCTCCACTGTACTGCTATTACATAGAATCTTCCAATAGGTGGTGCTGTCCTCCACTATACTGCTATTACATAGAACCTTCCAATAGGTGGCGCTGTCCTCCACTATACTGCTATTACATAGAACATTCCAATAGGTGGTGCTGTCCTCCACTATACTGCTATTACATAGAACCTTCCAATAGGTGGCGCTGTCCTCCACAATACTGCTATTACATAGAACCTTTCAATAGGTGGCGCTGTCCTCCACTATACTGCTATTACATCGAACCTTCCAATAGGTGGCGCTGTCCTCCACTATACTGCTATTACATAGAACATTCCAATAGGTGGCGCTGTCCTCCACTATACTGCTATTACATAGAACCTTCCAATAGGTGGCGCTGTCCTCCACTATACTGCTATTACATAGAACCTTCCAATAGGTGGCGCTTTCCTCCACTATACAGCTATTACATAGAACATTCCAATAGGTGGCGCTGTTCTCCACTGTACTACTATTACATAGAACCTTTCAATAGGTGGCGCTGTCCTCCACTATACTGCTATTACATAGAACCTTCCAATAGGTGGCGCTATCCTCCACTATACTGCTATTACATAGAATATTCCAATAGGTGGCGCTGTCCTCCACTATACTGCTATTACATAGAACCTTCCAATAGGTGGCGCTGTCCTCCACTATACTGCTATTACTAAGAACCTTCCAATAAGTGGCGCTGTTCTCCACTATACTGCTATTACATAGAACCTTCCAATAGGTGGCACTGTCCTCCACTATACTGCTATTACATAGAACATTCCAATAGGTGGCGCTGTTCTCCACTGTACTGCTATTACATAGAACCTTCCAATAGGTGGCGCTGTTCTCCACTATACTGCTATTACATAGAACCTTCCAATAGGTGGCGCTATCCTCCACTATACTGCTATTACATAGAATATTCCAATAGGTGGCACTGTCCTCCACTATACTGCTATTACATAGAACATTCCAATAGGTGGCGCTGTTCTCCACTGTACTGCTATTACATAGAACCTTCCAATAGGTGGCGCTGTCCTCCACTATACTGCTATTACATAGAACCTTCCAATAAGTGGCGCTGTTCTCCACTATACTGCTATTACATAGAACCTTCCAATAGGTGGCGCTGTTCTCCACTGTACTGCTATTACATAGAACCTTCCAATAGGTGGCGCTGTTCTCCACTATACTGCTATTACATAGAACCTTCCAATAGGTGGCGCTATCCTCCACTATACTGCTATTACATAGAATATTCCAATAGGTGGCACTGTCCTCCACTATACTGCTATTACATAGAACCTTCCAATAGGTGGCGCTGTTCTCCACTATACTGCTATTACATAGAACCTTCCAATAGGTGGCGCTGTCATCCACTATACTGCTATTACATAGAACCTTCCAATAGGTGGCGCTGTCCTCCACTATACTGCTATTACATAGAACCTTCCAATAGGTGGCGCTGTTCTCCACTATACTGCTATTACATAGAACCTTCCAATAGGTGGCGCTGTCCTCCACTATACGCTATTACATAGAACCTTCCAATAGGTGGCGCTGTCCTCCACTATACTGCTATTACATAGAACATTCCAATAGGTGGCGCTGTCCTCCACTATAATGCTATAACACAGAACCTTCCAATAGGTGGCGCTGTCCTCCACTATACTGCTATTACATAGAACATTCCAATAGGTGGCGCTGTCCTCCACTATACAGCTATTATATAGAACCTTCCAATAGATGGCGCTGTCCTCCACTATACTGCTATTACATAGAACGTTCCAATAGGTGGCGCTGTCCTCCACTATACTGCTATTACATAGAACATTCCAATAGGTGGCGCTGTTCTCCACTGTACTGCTATTACATAGAACCTTCCAATAGGTGGCGCTGTCCTCCACTATACGCTATTACATAGAACCTTCCAATAGGTGGCGCTGTCCTCCACTATACTGCTATTACATAGAACATTCCAATAGGTTGCGCTGTCCTCCACTATACAGCTATTATATAGAACCTTCCAATAGATGGCGCTGTCCTCCACTATACTGCTATTACATAGAACCTTCCAATAGGTGGCGCTGTCCTCCACTATACTGCTATTACATAGAACATTCCAATAGGTGGCGCTGTTCTCCACTGTACTGCTATTACATAGAACCTTCCAATAGGTGGCGCTGTCCTCCACTATACTGCTATTACATAGAACCTTCCAATAGGTGGCGCTGTCCTCCACTATACTGCTATTACATAGAACCTTCCAATAGGTGGCGCTGTTCTCCACTGTACTGCTATTACATAGAACCTTCCAATAGGTGGCGCTGTCCTCCACTATACTGCTATTACATAGAACCTTCCAATAGGTGGCGCTATCCTCCACTATACTGCTATTACATAGAATATTCCAATAGGTGGCGCTGTCCTCCACTATACTGCTATTACATAGAACCTTCCAATAGGTGGCGCTGTCCTCCACTATACTGCTATTACATAGAACATTCCAATAGGTGGCGCTGTCCTCCACTATACTGCTATTACATAGAACATTCCAATAGGTGGCGCTGTTCTCCACTATACTGCTATTACATAGAACCTTCCAATAGGTGGCGCTGTCCTCCACTATACTGCTATTACATAGAACCTTCCAATAGGTGGCGCTGTTCTCACCTTTACTGCTATTACATAGATCCTTCCAATAGGTGGCGCTGTCCTCCACTATACTGCTATTACATAGAACCTTCCAATAGGTGGCGCTGTTCTCCACTATACTGCTATTACATAGAACCTTCCAATAGGTGGCACTGTCCTCCACTATACTGCTAATACATAGAACATTCCAATAGGTGGCGCTGTTCTCCACTATACTGCTATTACATAGAACATTCCAATAGGTGGCGCTGTTCTCCACTGTACTGCTATTACATAGAACCTTCCAATAGGTGGCGCTGTTCTCCACTATACTGCTATTACATAGAACCTTCCAATAGGTGGCGCTATCCTCCACTATACTGCTATTACATAGAATATTCCAATAGGTGGCACTGTAATCCACTATACTGCTATTACATAGAACCTTCCAATAGGTGGCGCTGTTCTCCACTATACTTCTATTACATAGAACCTTCCAATAGGTGGCGCTGTCCTCCACTATACTGCTATTACATAGAACCTTCCAATAGGTGGCGCTGTCCTCCACTATACTGCTATTTCATAGAACCTTCCAATAGGTGGCGCTGTCCTCCACTATACTGCTATTACATAGACCCATCCACTATACTGCTATTACATAGAACCTTCCAATATGTGGCACTGTCCTCCACTATACTGCTATTACATAGAACATTCCAATAGGTGGCGCTGTCCTCCACTATACTGCTATTACATAGAACCTTCCAATAGGTGGCGCTGTCCTCCACTATACTGCTATTACATAGAACATTCCAATAGGTGGCGCTGTCCTCCACTATACTGCTATTACATAGAACCTTCCAATAGGTGGCGCTGTCCTCCACTATACTGCTATTACATAGAACATTCCAATAGGTGGCGCTGTCCTCCACTATACTGCTATTACATAGAACATTCCAATAGGTGGCGCTGTCCTCCACTATACTGCTATTACATAGAACATTCCAATAGGTGGCGCTGTCCTCCACTATACTGCTATTACATAGAACCTTCCAATATGTGGCGCTGTCCTCCACTATACTGCTATTACATAGAACATTCCAATAGGTGGCGCTGTCCTCCACTATACTGCTATTACATAGAACCTTCCAATAGGTGGTGCTGTCCTCCACTATACTGCTATTACATAGAACCTTCCAATAGGTGGCGCTGTCCTCCACTATACTGCTATTACATAGAACATTCCAATAGGTTGCGCTGTCCTCCACTATACAGCTATTATATAGAACCTTCCAATAGATGGCGCTGTCCTCCACTATACTGCTATTACATAGAACCTTCCAATAGGTGGCGCTGTCCTCCACTATACTGCTATTACATAGAACATTCCAATAGGTGGCGCTGTTCTCCACTGTACTGCTATTACATAGAACCTTCCAATAGGTGGCGCTGTCCTCCACTATACTGCTATTACATAGAACCTTCCAATAGGTGGCGCTGTCCTCCACTATACTGCTATTACATAGAACCTTCCAATAGGTGGCGCTGTTCTCCACTGTACTGCTATTACATAGAACCTTCCAATAGGTGGCGCTGTCCTCCACTATACTGCTATTACATAGAACCTTCCAATAGGTGGCGCTATCCTCCACTATACTGCTATTACATAGAATATTCCAATAGGTGGCGCTGTCCTCCACTATACTGCTATTACATAGAACCTTCCAATAGGTGGCGCTGTCCTCCACTATACTGCTATTACATAGAACATTCCAATAGGTGGCGCTGTCCTCCACTATACTGCTATTACATAGAACATTCCAATAGGTGGCGCTGTTCTCCACTATACTGCTATTACATAGAACCTTCCAATAGGTGGCGCTGTCCTCCACTATACTGCTATTACATAGAACCTTCCAATAGGTGGCGCTGTTCTCACCTTTACTGCTATTACATAGATCCTTCCAATAGGTGGCGCTGTCCTCCACTATACTGCTATTACATAGAACCTTCCAATAGGTGGCGCTGTTCTCCACTATACTGCTATTACATAGAACCTTCCAATAGGTGGCACTGTCCTCCACTATACTGCTAATACATAGAACATTCCAATAGGTGGCGCTGTTCTCCACTATACTGCTATTACATAGAACATTCCAATAGGTGGCGCTGTTCTCCACTGTACTGCTATTACATAGAACCTTCCAATAGGTGGCGCTGTTCTCCACTATACTGCTATTACATAGAACCTTCCAATAGGTGGCGCTATCCTCCACTATACTGCTATTACATAGAATATTCCAATAGGTGGCACTGTAATCCACTATACTGCTATTACATAGAACCTTCCAATAGGTGGCGCTGTTCTCCACTATACTTCTATTACATAGAACCTTCCAATAGGTGGCGCTGTCCTCCACTATACTGCTATTACATAGAACCTTCCAATAGGTGGCGCTGTCCTCCACTATACTGCTATTACATAGAACATTTCAATAGGTGGTGCTGTCCTCCACTATACTGCTATTACATAGAACCTTTAAATAGGTGGCGCTGTCCTCCACTATACTGCTATTACATAGAACCTTCCAATAGGTGGCGCTGTCCTCCACTATACTGCTATTACATAGAACATTCCAATAGGTGGCACTGTCCTCCACTATACTGCTATTACATAGAACCTTCCAATAGGTGGTGCTGTCCTCCACTATACTGCTATTTCATAGAACATTCCAATAGGTGGCGCTGTTCTCCACTGTACTGCTATTACATAAAACCTTCCAATAGGTGGCGCTGTTCTCCACTATACTGCTATTACATAGAACTTTCCAATAGGTGGCGCTGTTCTCCACTATACTGCTATTACATAGAACATTCCAATAGGTGGCGCTATCCTCCACTATACTGCTATTACATAGAACATTCCAATAGGTGGTGCTGTCCTCCACTATACTGCTATTACATAGAACCTTCCAATAGGTGGCGCTGTCCTCCACTATACTGCTATGACATAGAACCTTCCAATAGGTGGCGCTGTCCTCCACTATACTGCTATTATATAGAACCTTCCAATAAGTGGCGCTGTCCTCCACTATACTGCTATTACATAGACCCATCCACTATACTGCTATTACATAGAACCTTCCAATAGGTGGCGCTGTCCTCCACTATACTGCTATTACATAGAACCTTCCAATAGGTGGCGCTGTTCTCCACTATACTGCTATTACATAGAACCTTCCAATAGGTGGCGCTGTCCTCCACTATACTGCTATTACATAGAACATTCCAATAGGTGGCGCTGTCCTCCACTATACTGCTATTACATAGAACCTTCCAATAGGTGGCGCTGTCCTCCACTATACTGCTATTACATAGACCCATCCACTATACTGCTATTACATAGAACCTTCCAATATGTGGCACTGTCCTCCACTATACTGCTATTACATAGAACATTCCAATAGGTGGCGCTGTCCTCCACTATACTGCTATTACATAGAACCTTCCAATAGGTGGCGCTGTCCTCCACTATACTGCTATTACATAGAACCTTCCAATAGGTGGCGCTGTCCTCCACTATACTGCTATTACATAGAACATTCCAATAGGTGGCGCTGTCCTCCACTATACTGCTATTACATAGAACCTTCCAATAGGTGGTGCTGTCCTCCACTATACTGCTATTTCATAGAACATTCCAATAGGTGGCGCTGTTCTCCACTGTACTGCTATTACATAAAACCTTCCAATAGGTGGCGCTGTTCTCCACTATACTGCTATTACATAGAACTTTCCAATAGGTGGCGCTGTTCTCCACTATACTGCTATTACATAGAACATTCCAATAGGTGGCGCTATCCTCCACTATACTGCTATTACATAGAACATTCCAATAGGTGGTGCTGTCCTCCACTATACTGCTATTACATAGAACCTTCCAATAGGTGGCGCTGTCCTCCACTATACTGCTATGACATAGAACCTTCCAATAGGTGGCGCTGTCCTCCACTATACTGCTATTATATAGAACCTTCCAATAAGTGGCGCTGTCCTCCACTATACTGCTATTACATAGACCCATCCACTATACTGCTATTACATAGAACCTTCCAATAGGTGGCGCTGTCCTCCACTATACTGCTATTACATAGAACCTTCCAATAGGTGGCGCTGTTCTCCACTATACTGCTATTACATAGAACCTTCCAATAGGTGGCGCTGTCCTCCACTATACTGCTATTACATAGAACATTCCAATAGGTGGCGCTGTCCTCCACTATACTGCTATTACATAGAACCTTCCAATAGGTGGCGCTGTCCTCCACTATACTGCTATTACATAGACCCATCCACTATACTGCTATTACATAGAACCTTCCAATATGTGGCACTGTCCTCCACTATACTGCTATTACATAGAACATTCCAATAGGTGGCGCTGTCCTCCACTATACTGCTATTACATAGAACCTTCCAATAGGTGGCGCTGTCCTCCACTATACTGCTATTACATAGAACATTCCAATAGGTGGCGCTGTCCTCCACTATACTGCTATTACATAGAACCTTCCAATAGGTGGCGCTGTCCTCCACTATACTGCTATTACATAGAACATTCCAATAGGTGGCGCTGTCCTCCACTATACTGCTATTACATAGAACATTCCAATAGGTGGCGCTGTCCTCCACTATACTGCTATTACATAGAACATTCCAATAGGTGGCGCTGTCCTCCACTATACTGCTATTACATAGAACCTTCCAATATGTGGCGCTGTCCTCCACTATACTGCTATTACATAGAACCTTCCAATAGGTGGCGCTGTCCTCCACTATACTGCTATTACATAGAACCTTCCAATAGGTGGTGCTGTCCTCCACTATACTGCTATTACATAGAACCTTCCAATAGGTGGCGCTGTCCTCCACTATATTGCTATTACATAGAACCTTCCAATAGGTGGCGCTGTCCTCCACTATACTGCTCTTACATAGAACATTCCAATAGGTGGCGCTGTCCTCCACTATACTGCTATTACATAGAACCTTCCAATAGGTGGCGCTGTCCTCCACTATACTGCTATTACATAGAACATTTCAATAGGTGGTGCTGTCCTCCACTATACTGCTATTACATAGAACCTTTAAATAGGTGGTGCTGTCCTCCACTATACTGCTATTACATAGAACCTTCCAATAGGTGGCGCTGTCCTCCACTATACTGCTATTACATAGAACATTCCAATAGGTGGCGCTGTCCTCCACTATACTGCTATTACATAGAACCTTCCAATAGGTGGTGCTGTCCTCCACTATACTGCTATTTCATAGAACATTCCAATAGGTGGCGCTGTTCTCCACTGTACTGCTATTACATAAAACCTTCCAATAGGTGGCGCTGTTCTCCACTATACTGCTATTACATAGAACTTTCCAATAGGTGGCGCTGTTCTCCACTATACTGCTATTACATAGAACATTCCAATAGGTGGCGCTATCCTCCACTATACTGCTATTACATAGAACATTCCAATAGGTGGTGCTGTCCTCCACTATACTGCTATTACATAGAACCTTCCAATAGGTGGCGCTGTCCTCCACTATACTGCTATGACATAGAACCTTCCAATAGGTGGCGCTGTCCTCCACTATACTGCTATTATATAGAACCTTCCAATAAGTGGCGCTGTCCTCCACTATACTGCTATTACATAGACCCATCCACTATACTGCTATTACATAGAACCTTCCAATAGGTGGCGCTGTCCTCCACTATACTGCTATTACATAGAACCTTCCAATAGGTGGCGCTGTTCTCCACTATACTGCTATTACATAGAACCTTCCAATAGGTGGCGCTGTCCTCCACTATACTGCTATTACATAGAACATTCCAATAGGTGGCGCTGTCCTCCACTATACTGCTATTACATAGAACCTTCCAATAGGTGGCGCTGTCCTCCACTATACTGCTATTACATAGACCCATCCACTATACTGCTATTACATAGAACCTTCCAATATGTGGCACTGTCCTCCACTATACTGCTATTACATAGAACATTCCAATAGGTGGCGCTGTCCTCCACTATACTGCTATTACATAGAACCTTCCAATAGGTGGCGCTGTCCTCCACTATACTGCTATTACATAGAACCTTCCAATAGGTGGCGCTGTCCTCCACTATACTGCTATTACATAGAACATTCCAATAGGTGGCGCTGTCCTCCACTATACTGCTATTACATAGAACCTTCCAATAGGTGGTGCTGTCCTCCACTATACTGCTATTTCATAGAACATTCCAATAGGTGGCGCTGTTCTCCACTGTACTGCTATTACATAAAACCTTCCAATAGGTGGCGCTGTTCTCCACTATACTGCTATTACATAGAACTTTCCAATAGGTGGCGCTGTTCTCCACTATACTGCTATTACATAGAACATTCCAATAGGTGGCGCTATCCTCCACTATACTGCTATTACATAGAACATTCCAATAGGTGGTGCTGTCCTCCACTATACTGCTATTACATAGAACCTTCCAATAGGTGGCGCTGTCCTCCACTATACTGCTATGACATAGAACCTTCCAATAGGTGGCGCTGTCCTCCACTATACTGCTATTATATAGAACCTTCCAATAAGTGGCGCTGTCCTCCACTATACTGCTATTACATAGACCCATCCACTATACTGCTATTACATAGAACCTTCCAATAGGTGGCGCTGTCCTCCACTATACTGCTATTACATAGAACCTTCCAATAGGTGGCGCTGTTCTCCACTATACTGCTATTACATAGAACCTTCCAATAGGTGGCGCTGTCCTCCACTATACTGCTATTACATAGAACATTCCAATAGGTGGCGCTGTCCTCCACTATACTGCTATTACATAGAACCTTCCAATAGGTGGCGCTGTCCTCCACTATACTGCTATTACATAGACCCATCCACTATACTGCTATTACATAGAACCTTCCAATATGTGGCACTGTCCTCCACTATACTGCTATTACATAGAACATTCCAATAGGTGGCGCTGTCCTCCACTATACTGCTATTACATAGAACCTTCCAATAGGTGGCGCTGTCCTCCACTATACTGCTATTACATAGAACATTCCAATAGGTGGCGCTGTCCTCCACTATACTGCTATTACATAGAACCTTCCAATAGGTGGCGCTGTCCTCCACTATACTGCTATTACATAGAACATTCCAATAGGTGGCGCTGTCCTCCACTATACTGCTATTACATAGAACATTCCAATAGGTGGCGCTGTCCTCCACTATACTGCTATTACATAGAACATTCCAATAGGTGGCGCTGTCCTCCACTATACTGCTATTACATAGAACCTTCCAATATGTGGCGCTGTCCTCCACTATACTGCTATTACATAGAACCTTCCAATAGGTGGCGCTGTCCTCCACTATACTGCTATTACATAGAACCTTCCAATAGGTGGTGCTGTCCTCCACTATACTGCTATTACATAGAACCTTCCAATAGGTGGCGCTGTCCTCCACTATATTGCTATTACATAGAACCTTCCAATAGGTGGCGCTGTCCTCCACTATACTGCTCTTACATAGAACATTCCAATAGGTGGCGCTGTCCTCCACTATACTGCTATTACATAGAACATTCCAATAGGTGGCGCTGTCCTCCACTATACTGCTATTACATAGAACATTCCAATAGGTGGCGCTGTCCTCTACTATACTGCTATTACATAGAACCTTCCAATAGGTGGCGCTGTCCTCCACTATACAGCTATTACATAGAACCTTCCAATAGGTGGCGCTGTCCTCCACTATACTGCTATTACATAGAACCTTCCAATAGGTGGCGCTGTCCTCCACTATACTGCTATTACATAGAACCTTCCAATAGGTGGCGCTGTTCTCCACTATACTGCTATTACATAGAACCTTCCAATAGGTGGCGCTGTCCTCCACTATACTGCTATTACATAGAACCTTCCAATAGGTGGCGCTGTCCTCCACTATACTGCTATTACATAGAACCTTCCAAAAGGTGGCGCTGTCCTCCACTATACTGCTATTACATAGAACATTCCAATAGGTGGCGCTGTCCTCCACTATACTGCTATTACATAGAACCTTCCAATAGGTGGCGCTGTCCTCCACAATACTGCTATTACATAGAACCTTCCAATAGGTGGCGCTGTCCTCCACTATACAGCTATTACATAGAACCTTCCAATAGGTGGCGCTGTCCTCCACTATACTGCTATTACATAGAACCTTCCAATAGGTGGCGCTGTCCTCCACTGTACTGCTATTACATAGAACCTTCCAATAGGTGGCGCTGTTCTCCACTGTACTGCTATTACATAGAATCTTCCAATAGGTGGCGCTGTCCTCCACTATACTGCTATTACATAGAACATTCCAATAGGTGGCGCTGTCCTCTACTATACTGCTATTACATAGAATATTCCAATAGGTGGCGCTGTCCTCCACTATACTGCTATTACATAGAACATTCCAATAGGTGGCGCTGTCCTCCACTATACTGCTATTACATAGAACATTCCAATAGGTGGCGCTGTCCTCCACTATACTGCTATTACATAGAACCTTCCAATAGGTGGCGCTGTCCTCCACAATACTGCTATTACATAGAACCTTCCAATAGGTGGCGCTGTACTCCACTATACTGCTATTACATAGAACCTTCCAATAGGTGGCGCTGTTCTCCACTATACTGCTATTACATAGAACCTTCCAATAGGTGGCGCTGTCCTCCACTATACTGCTATTACATAGAACATTCCAATAGGTGGCGCTGTTCTCCACTGTACTGCTATTACATAGAATCTTCCAATAGGTGGTGCTGTCCTCCACTATACTGCTATTACATAGAACATTCCAATAGGTGGCGCTGTCCTCCACTATACTGCTATTACATAGAATATTCCAATAGGTGGCGCTGTCCTCCACTATACTGCTATTACATAGAACCTTCCAATAGGTGGCGCTGTTCTCCACTGTACTGCTATTACATAGAATCTTCCAATAGGTGGTGCTGTCCTCCACTATACTGCTATTACATAGAACCTTCCAATAGGTGGCGCTGTCCTCCACTATACTGCTATTACATAGAACATTCCAATAGGTGGCGCTGTCCTCCACTATACTGCTATTACATAGAACCTTCCAATAGGTGGCGCTGTCCTCCACAATACTGCTATTACATAGAACCTTCCAATAGGTGGCGCTGTCCTCCACTATACTGCTATTACATCGAACCTTCCAATAGGTGGCGCTGTCCTCCACTATACTGCTATTACATAGAACATTCCAATAGGTGGCGCTGTCCTCCACTATACTGCTATTACATAGAACCTTCCAATAGGTGGCGCTGTCCTCCACTATACTGCTATTACATAGAACCTTCCAATAGGTGGCGCTTTCCTCCACTATACAGCTATTACATAGAACATTCCAATAGGTGGCGCTGTTCTCCACTGTACTACTATTACATAGAACCTTTCAATAGGTGGCGCTGTCCTCCACTATACTGCTATTACATAGAACCTTCCAATAGGTGGCGCTATCCTCCACTATACTGCTATTACATAGAATATTCCAATAGGTGGCGCTGTCCTCCACTATACTGCTATTACATAGAACCTTCCAATAGGTGGCGCTGTCCTCCACTATACTGCTATTACTAAGAACCTTCCAATAAGTGGCGCTGTTCTCCACTATACTGCTATTACATAGAACCTTCCAATAGGTGGCACTGTCCTCCACTATACTGCTATTACATAGAACATTCCAATAGGTGGCGCTGTCCTCCACTATACTGCTATTACATAGAACATTCCAATAGGTGGCGCTGTCCTCCACAATACTGCTATTACATAGAACCTTCCAATAGGTGGCGCTGTTCTCCACTATACTGCTATTACATAGAACCTTCCAATAGGTGGCGCTGTCCTCCACTATACTGCTATTACATAGAACCTTCCAATAGGTGGCGCTTTCCTCCACTATACAGCTATTACATAGAACATTCCAATAGGTGGCGCTGTTCTCCACTGTACTACTATTACATAGAACCTTTCAATAGGTGGCGCTGTCCTCCACTATACTGCTATTACATAGAACCTTCCAATAGGTGGCGCTATCGTCCACTATACTGCTATTACATAGAATATTCCAATAGGTGGCGCTGTCCTCCACTATACTGCTATTACATAGAACCTTCCAATAGGTGGCGCTGTCCTCCACTATACTGCTATTACTAAGAACCTTCCAATAAGTGGCGCTGTTCTCCACTATACTGCTATTACATAGAACCTTCCAATAGGTGGCACTGTCCTCCACTATACTGCTATTACATAGAACCTTCCAAAAGGTGGCGCTGTCCTCCACTATACTGCTATTACATAGAACATTCCAATAGGTGGCGCTGTCCTCCACAATACTGCTATTACATAGAACCTTCCAATAGGTGGCGCTGTTCTCCACTATACTGCTATTACATAGAACCTTCCAATAGGTGGCGCTGTCCTCCACTATACTGCTATTACATAGAACATTCCAATAGGTGGCGCTGTCCTCCACTATACTGCTATTACATAGAACATTCCAATAGGTGGCGCTGTTCTCCACTATACTGCTATTACATAGAACCTTCCAATAGGTGGCGCTGTCCTCCACTATACTGCTATTACATAGAACCTTCCAATAGGTGGCGCTGTTCTCACCTTTGCTATTACATAGAACCTTCCAATAGGTGGCGCTGTCCTCCACTATACTGCTATTACATAGAACTTTCCAATAGGTGGCGCTGTCCTCCACTATACTGCTATTACATAGAACCTTCCAATAGGTGGCGCTGTCCTCCACTATACTGCTATTACATAGAACCTTCCAATAGGTGGCGCTGTTCTCCACTGTACTGCTATTACATAGAATCTTCCAATAGGTGGTGCTGTCCTCCACTATACTGCTATTACATAGAACATTCCAATAGGTGGCGCTGTCCTCCACTATACTGCTATTACATAGAATATTCCAATAGGTGGCGCTGTCCTCCACTATACTGCTATTACATAGAACCTTCCAATAGGTGGCGCTGTTCTCCACTGTACTGCTATTACATAGAATCTTCCAATAGGTGGTGCTGTCCTCCACTATACTGCTATTACATAGAACCTTCCAATAGGTGGCGCTGTCCTCCACTATACTGCTATTACATAGAACATTCCAATAGGTGGCGCTGTCCTCCACTATACTGCTATTACATAGAACCTTCCAATAGGTGGCACTGTCCTCCACAATACTGCTATTACATAGAACCTTCCAATAGGTGGCGCTGTCCTCCACTATACTGCTATTACATCGAACCTTCCAATAGGTGGCGCTGTCCTCCACTATACTGCTATTACATAGAACATTCCAATAGGTGGCGCTGTCCTCCACTATACTGCTATTACATAGAACCTTCCAATAGGTGGCGCTGTCCTCCACTATACTGCTATTACATAGAACCTTCCAATAGGTGGCGCTTTCCTCCACTATACAGCTATTACATAGAACATTCCAATAGGTGGCGCTGTTCTCCACTGTACTACTATTACATAGAACCTTTCAATAGGTGGCGCTGTCCTCCACTATACTGCTATTACATAGAACCTTCCAATAGGTGGCGCTATCCTCCACTATACTGCTATTACATAGAATATTCCAATAGGTGGCGCTGTCCTCCACTATACTGCTATTACATAGAACCTTCCAATAGGTGGCGCTGTCCTCCACTATACTGCTATTACTAAGAACCTTCCAATAAGTGGCGCTGTTCTCCACTATACTGCTATTACATAGAACCTTCCAATAGGTGGCACTGTCCTCCACTATACTGCTATTACATAGAACCTTCCAATAGGTGGCGCTGTTCTCCACTATACTGCTATTACATAGAACCTTCCAATAGGTGGCGCTATCCTCCACTATACTGCTATTACATAGAATATTCCAATAGGTGGCACTGTCCTCCACTATACTGCTATTACATAGAACATTCCAATAGGTGGCGCTGTTCTCCACTGTACTGCTATTACATAGAACCTTCCAATAGGTGGCGCTGTCCTCCACTATACTGCTATTACAAAGAACCTTCCAATAAGTGGCGCTGTTCTCCACTATACTGCTATTACATAGAACCTTCCAATAGGTGGCGCTGTTCTCCACTGTACTGCTATTACATAGAACCTTCCAATAGGTGGCGCTGTTCTCCACTATACTGCTATTACATAGAACCTTCCAATAGGTGGCGCTATCCTCCACTATACTGCTATTACATAGAATATTCCAATAGGTGGCACTGTCCTCCACTATACTGCTATTACATAGAACCTTCCAATAGGTGGCGCTGTTCTCCACTATACTGCTATTACATAGAACCTTCCAATAGGTGGCGCTGTCATCCACTATACTGCTATTACATAGAACCTTCCAATAGGTGGCGCTGTCCTCCACTATACTGCTATTACATAGAACCTTCCAATAGGTGGCGCTGTTCTCCACTATACTGCTATTACATAGAACCTTCCAATAGGTGGCGCTGTCCTCCACTATACGCTATTACATAGAACCTTCCAATAGGTGGCGCTGTCCTCCACTATACTGCTATTACATAGAACATTCCAATAGGTGGCGCTGTCCTCCACTATAATGCTATAACACAGAACCTTCCAATAGGTGGCGCTGTCCTCCACTATACTGCTATTACATAGAACATTCCAATAGGTGGCGCTGTCCTCCACTATACAGCTATTATATAGAACCTTCCAATAGATGGCGCTGTCCTCCACTATACTGCTATTACATAGAACGTTCCAATAGGTGGCGCTGTCCTCCACTATACTGCTATTACATAGAACATTCCAATAGGTGGCGCTGTTCTCCACTGTACTGCTATTACATAAAACCTTCCAATAGGTGGCGCTGTCCTCCACTATACGCTATTACATAGAACCTTCCAATAGGTGGCGCTGTCCTCCACTATACTGCTATTACATAGAACATTCCAATAGGTTGCGCTGTCCTCCACTATACAGCTATTATATAGAACCTTCCAATAGATGGCGCTGTCCTCCACTATACTGCTATTACATAGAACCTTCCAATAGGTGGCGCTGTCCTCCACTATACTGCTATTACATAGAACATTCCAATAGGTGGCGCTGTTCTCCACTGTACTGCTATTACATAGAACCTTCCAATAGGTGGCGCTGTCCTCCACTATACTGCTATTACATAGAACCTTCCAATAGGTGGCGCTGTCCTCCACTATACTGCTATTACATAGAACCTTCCAATAGGTGGCGCTGTTCTCCACTGTACTGCTATTACATAGAACCTTCCAATAGGTGGCGCTGTCCTCCACTATACTGCTATTACATAGAACCTTCCAATAGGTGGCGCTATCCTCCACTATACTGCTATTACATAGAATATTCCAATAGGTGGCGCTGTCCTCCACTATACTGCTATTACATAGAACCTTCCAATAGGTGGCGCTGTCCTCCACTATACTGCTATTACATAGAACATTCCAATAGGTGGCGCTGTCCTCCACTATACTGCTATTACATAGAACATTCCAATAGGT